>NW_024582210.1:0-39945 GCF_903992535.2 Arvicola amphibius | reverse complement strand
TCATCCTGTAGATAGTTGACCCTTTCTACACTTCACCAAGGTGCAAAAGATACTCTAAGTCCTGGTTCTCAATGGCCTCTGTCTCTTCCTGTGAAAATGTACTGAGGCTGTGCCCTTCACCCCCTCACTTCCACCATCCTGACTAGGCCTCTGTCTGCTGCTGATCCCTAAGCTGGCTTCTTCTGGGCACCGCTGGGCACAAGCCCTGCCCTAGTTTTCCCACTCTTTAGTGACTGTGAATCCCTCTGTGAGATACCAAAGTCATCCTCAGAGCCTACAGTGCGGTAGATGAGAGTCAGGCAGGAAGGCTTTACAGCTTTACAGCCCCCAGGTACGTCCCAGATATCCCCCAAAGAACCTGACCAGGGCGACTGGGGAGCTCTGTCCCACTGGGGAATCCCTGCCCCACTTACAACAATCAGGCTTGTAAGAGCAGACTTGTGGGTAAATTGGAAGTCCTCCGGGTCTTGGATGCTTTTGATGGCCTTGGTGACCTGCACAACACTCTTCATGAAGGCCATTTTGAGGCTGATGTCCTATGGCCAGAGGAAGAACGTGAGCGAGAACCTGTTTGCAAAAGACTTAACAAGAGCCCTGAGCATGCTCTCTCCCTGAATCCTTCCCCTTCTCTGAGGAAAGCTCCACATCAGGGATGCTCTGAGTGACAGCCCCCTCCCCTGTCTGTTTCTCAGCCACAGTGAACTGGGTTTGGAAAATGGCACGGTGGTCATTTTTATGTTCTGTGTGTCTTTTCATGGTTCTCATGCATGTCATACGTGGTGTGTGTGTGCGTGGTGTGTGTGTGTGTGTGTGTGTGTGTGTGTGTGTGTGTGTGTGTGTGTGTGTGTAAGCTGGAGATCATTGTTGAGTATCTTCCTCAGTTACTCTTTATTTTATTTTTTGAGGCAGGGTCTCTGACTAAGCCTGGAGCTTACAATTTGGCCAGACCGGATGGAGCCTCCTATCCCCACACCGTCAGCACTGAGACTGCAGATCTTTCCTGCGTGATTAGCTTTTTCGTGGAATGGGGATCTGAATTTAGGCCCTATACTTGCACAGCGAACACTTTTAGTGACTAAGCCACCTCCCCCCCCCCCACTGGGTGTATTTTACCACAGCGTTGAACAATAAATTCTTCTACTTCCATCAGCTTTGCCATTCCAACAAAGTGCCCCATACTTTTGTGACTCTGAAGACAGCCCCTATCCTCCTATATGAGGCAAGTGTGACAGAGTAGGAGAGTATGGGAAGAATTGGGGCTCACTTGGTACTTCTGGGGAGCCAAGGTCACCTGCAGCCCTCAGAAGAGGTCTGTTCCCTTGTCCCGAGTGTGACCCCAAGCTCAAGAGTGAGCAACGTATTCATTCTCCAGAGGATGATCAAGTCGGGCCCCTAGAGATCTCCTGAGTGTCGCGTCCCATGCACAGCTATGCGGGTTACCTGGCAGCTGCTAGAGTAGTGGTGGATGATCTTGGCAGTGATGGGGCTGTCCACGTGGGTGAGGAGCATTTGGGGGTGGCAGTAAGAGGACACACAGCTGTACATCACCATAAGGGCACTCTTCACAGTCTCTCGCCTCCAGGGGTGGTCCTTCTGCGTGAGGGTAAAAGAGGAAAAGGGAACTGGGGTGATGGCTCAGTGGCTAAAGGGCTTGTCACACAAGTGTGAGGACCAGGGTTTAGACTCCCAGAACGTACATAAATGCTGGGCGGTGTGACAGCCCAGCTGTAATTCTAGCCTCAGAAGGCAGGATCAGGGCATCCCCAGAGCAAGCTGGCTGGCACGGTTTAGTCATATCAGCAAGCTCTGGGTTTGACTGAGAGATCCAGTTTCAGTAAAGAAGCAAAAGAGTCGTTGAAGATGGAGCTAAGGTCTCCACATGCATGCACACACATGTGTACCTGCGCACATATGCCTCTACACATGCAAGTATGCATATGGACATATTCATACCACACACACGTGAAAAATGGGGAAAATAAAAAGAGAAGGACCCACGGGGAGCAGGGAGTACTCAGTTCGCCACAAGGAGGGTGCAGGTGTTACACTGGCTGTGTGGGGGACAGTCTGTGATTGAAGAAGCTGTCAAGTCCGTATCGGGATTTCAACAGACTGTTATTTTGGGTGCTAAAGCCCTCGTTCATTTTCTCAAACACTTACACATTAGTGGTTTTATGGGCACAAGTTACTTACCAGGCACTGGGCAAGAAGGATTGAACCAGACTGATCAGGATCAACCCACCCTGGGAAGCTTCGATCCTGGGACACATGCTAGGACACCCATTACTGTGAGAGGAGGCTGGTATGGACCTCCTAAGCAGAGGCTCGCTGCACACACCATACTTAGGCAGCTGAGTTGGAGCCATTTCACCATGGGGAGCTGGCTAACCATTAGATAAACACTATCCAGAGCAGTAAAAAATCACCATTGTGATGATGAGTTTGTTAAATTCTGTGCTAAGAGCTCCTTCATTTTGCCATAAAGAAGGGACAGCAAGGGGATGGGCCTTTTAACTCCCTAGCTGGTAGTTGCCAGGCTCAACCTTGTTTCTTGACTGCAGTGAGCAGAAGGTCTGGGAGTCAAGCAACAGGTTGGACCTCACACCAGAACTGACCATTGGGGATGCTCTGCCGATATCTCGGGGAAGCTGCGTGACGTCACGAGTGCTCCACCTCCCACAGGTGTGGCCCCAGCCATGAAAGACTCAAGCAGCCTACCCCAGAGGCTCCCTGCAAGATCTCGGTTTCTTTCCCCAGAGCACTGCCTTCAAGGCCCGCCACCCAGCCTTACAGCGAGGAGCCTTACCCTCCAGGCACCAATTTGCCAGGACTGCTCTGACTCCTGGATCCTCTCTTCAAAGTCGTGAAGCACATTCAACACCGTCTTCACCTGGCCCCGGGCACACAGGCCAAAGCACAGGATGACACCCTGCAGGGAAGCCCAGCCAGGGTGAGGGCGGACACATAAACCCACATGCACCCCAGATCACAGAAGATGGTAGGTAAGAGGAGCTGAGGGTATCCTCACCTCCCGGTCGAAGTCGTTGCTATAGTCTGTCTTGTACAGCAGCTCCAGCAACAGCACCTCCACCCTGTCAGCCTCCAGGCCCATGCCTAAGGTGAAGCCCAAGGCCCTGTACAGAAAACCCTGGAGAGGTGGGAGAGAGGAAAGACCTCAGGCCTTTTCTACTCCCGGACTCTCGAAGGTGCTATTGGTGAGCACTTGGCCCATAGTCCTGATTTTTTAAGACAGGCATTTTTATGCATTTTCTAGAGCCTTTAAATAAATATTCAGTTTGTTCTGGGAAGTCAGATTATGTAAGGGCAAGCCTATTATACGTTTTAATAGTGGAGGCCGACTCCTTCCTATACACGTTCAATCAAATACGTCCCCACCCACAAACCCAGTACCTTACATAAAAACAGCAAGAGATGGGATAGCCTTGTTTTGATGTGTCAGTATGAGGGGATGGCGGCTTCAGGGTGGAGATGATACTGAACCTGGAGACACACTGAGGGTCACAATCTTAACTCTATCCATGAGCATGGGATGCTTTCTAATTGCCAAGATCCTCATTGATTTCTTTCAACTGTTTTTATAGTTTTACAAAGAAAGAACAAGGAAAAAATTTCACACGCACAAAAAAATCTAAAAAAAATCCAAAACAAAATAACAAACAAACAAAACAAAACAAAACAAAACAAAAAAACCACATGCGACCGTGGACCAGAATGTGGAAGACAAACAAGAAACTTTTAAAGAGTAAGAAAAAAACAAATCACTAGACTAGATTGTGATCATTTCCTTTCCTTCTGTTAGTTAGGCTGCTCCCTTCCTCCCTGCCTGAGCTCAGAGGCCCCTGTGAGGACAAACCTTTTCCAAAGAGGGGCTGTCGAAGGTCTCGAGCTGGTTGTTCAACTCTTTGCTGAGACGTAGGCTCCAGCTGGTACCACGGGTCTTCTTGAGGGAGTTTCTCAGAAACTGGGAAGTGGAAGACTTCGGTGGGTAGAGGCAAGCGACCCCAGCCTTGCTCTCAGCTGGCTTCTGGGAATGCTATGTGACCTTGGACGTGAGCTTGTTCCTTCTGGGCCACCGTCTCTAAACCTCTGAAACATTCGGCCATGGATCTCCAGCCTAGCACTAACATTCCATGTGTCTGGAGCACAGCCGTGGCTTTCGAGGTCACTGGCGGGGCAGGACTTCCCTGCTGCCTTTCCAGGCACTTGGCTCGCTCGGTTCTCCCTTCCTTATCCTTAGCCATCTTGCTAAGTCAGCTCTGACAGGTGGACACATGTTCTTTACACAACCCTAGACTGGTCCACAGGTCAACCCCATCAAATGTCCTCCCACGTATTCCTTCACTTCTCCCTTCCCCTGGCCTCAGCAGACAGCTTGCCCCTTTACCTGAATTAGCTTATCCTCCCAGGCCTTCTGGTTCCAGGTGAACTCAGTGTGTTCTGCAGGAAAGTATGCATGGCCTCACAGGCTGCCCTCTTCCCCTGCTTCCCCTGGGTAAGCCTCCTGGCCCCCATATCTGAGGCCCTCCATGCATGAGCTCATCACATTCAGGGTTTCCCTTCCCATCTACCCAAGACAGGCATCCCCTAAACACCGAAGGAAGTCCGTTCAGGTCCACCAGCCCCTAGGTTCCTGTCATTCAAGTCACATGTCTGGTGGGAGCCCCAACATGCACACAGAGTGGGCACCTCACCTTCCAGGTACTGGACCAGCAGCGGGATCTCCTGCTCCCACATATCAGCCATGGAGGGGGCAATGCTCTGGCTTAGGGTCCTCAGGAGGTTGAGCATGGCAATGCCACGACCTTCTCCTTTGTAGGCGATGACATCAGCACCTGGAGGGCCCCACAATAAGTCAGTGGAGCAGGGGTCTGGAGTTCAATGTCTTTCTTGTAAAGAGGAAACTGAGCAAGGTATATGGTTTTCAAACGGAGCCCATGGATTTCCAGCACAGGAAAGTCCCTGCAGGGGACACTGCAGGGAGGAAGGGAGAGAGGCCAGACCCAGGTTCCTCGCTGACCCGGGTTCCTCCCTGACCCGTGTTCCTCCCTGACCCTGAGAAGAGCACTGATTAGTGCCCACAGGACTGAGCCTATCTGGGGGCAGACAGGCTATGGGTGGTGTTCTTGGCATAGGAATCTGAGAGCAGATCCCGACCAGGTTCCCAGGCATCTGAGCATCCTGGAGTACCCTCTCAAGAAGGACAGCACAGACCTTGGGATGCTGTTCTGCCTAATATCCAGCTTCCTCAGTGCATCCTGGTTCCCCCCCTCTGGAGCACTGAGAATAAACTCAAGGAAGAGGCGTCACTGCGCATGGATGTACTGGGCCAGAGCATGTCAGCCACTCACCAGGAGACGGGCCAGGAGCTTCTGGGGTGCAGGCAGGTCCACTGAGGAAGCAAGAGGAACCCCCGGTGAGGATGCCTGGCCAATGTCAAGGCATGTCCTCTATCCCCCAAGGGAGACACCTTTAAAGGTGATTTCCCGGCATTCTTGCCATTACCCTCACCCCAGATGAAGACTGGCTCTGCCCAGGGGCTTTTCTCCTGAAGGACACCATTGGCTCCTTCCAGAAAGGAGGGAACTTTTGGCTGATAGATCGGGTCTAGATGATATCTTTTCAGGTTGTGAATGCTTATTTTTGAATGGACATGCCAGGGCAATGTCATAGCTCCTGCTGTACACCTTGGCCTTTCTCCAACTAGCAGAAACTTGATTCCCTACCCTGACTCCCTCCTGTCCAGTCTGTTAGCCTTAGGAACCAGTAAACCCTGAAAAACAAAGCAACAGCACGCAGATGGGTGGGAAAGGGAGGGGCCAGGGCTGGGCTGCTACAGGTGTGGAGACCCCAGGAGAGTGAAGGTTGAAGGACCACAGTGATGTGGGTGGGTCACTTAAGTGTCTCACCTTGAACTCAGACAACAGGTCGTGCCCTTTGTCATCCTTGATAGGAAAGATCCTCCTGAGTCCCCCTACCCCCAGTCATGCCTGAGCCTGTGAAACCCCAGGGCCAGGAGAGCACCCCTTTTGGACCAAAAAGTAGTAGGGAAGGGGGAGAGCAGAGACATGATGTAGATGGGCATGGTCCTTGAGAGCTTGTGTTGACAGTGCCTGCCCTGAGTGGACCACAGTAGGGTCAGCTGACAGAAGAATTGGTTGGGATGCTACAGTCACTCTAGGTGACTCAGAGGCCGAGTAGGGCAAAGTCCCATAAAGGCCACAGCTAGAGCTAGGTTCAGGAACTCCCTCCTTGCCCCTGCCCAGAGTGAGAGCTGGGTATCTGGGAATATGATGATGAGCTATCAGGAGGGAGTCTACAAGGTTTGAACCCCTCCCCAGACTTGGCAGGGAAGATTCTGGATGTTTCCCGGAGAAGGGGGCTTTGGTTGATAGAGACACTGTAAGGAGGGTCGCAAGGAGTCAATCCACCTGCCCGTTTTGACTAGTTGACCCAGGGATGCCACCCACCAGCTGTGAGGAGGGTCGCAAGGAGTCAATCCACCTGCCCGTTTTGACTAGTTGACCCAGGGATGCCACCCACCATGTTTGCTCTTTCCAGCCATTCCAGCCTCCGTGTCTTTGCCATGAATCTGGTTCTCTGCCAGGTTTGTGAGACTGATACAGATGGGGGTCAAGGCCTCTGTGTAATCGGTCTCCATGATGTAGCACAGCAGTCTCACCCAGAACTCCTGGGGCAGGGATGTAAAGAAGGGAGCCCAGGGTTAGAGATAGCCTATGGCTCCCCAGTATTGACAAGGCTCCACCCAGGCTAAAACCCTGCAGACTCTCTCCTGGTGTCTGTGGTAGGTTTGAACCTTACCTGGCCTCTATCCCAAACACTCACAAGCTCAGCCCTCAACTGACTTTCCTGCCGAACCTTGGACTTTTTCAGAGGCATCCAGATGGCATCCGCCCAGTTCTGGTGGCCTCATATCCATTCTATATCCAGTACATACTTTGGCCAGGGCCTTCCTCTAGGTCCCAGATTCTCTGAATTGCTAACTAGTCAGGTAATCCAGCGGTGCTTGCCAGTTGTGATATATTCAGGTTTATTTGTCAACGTGGCTAGGCAAGTGTACCCACTTATTAAGCCAAGTACTAGTCTATCGTGATTGTGCGCATGTCACATAGCTGTGAAAGTCCACAGTCCATCAAGAAGATTGCCCCTGAATGCAACAGTCGAAAGGCCTAAAGAGAACAGTTCAGAAAAAGAGGTTTTGCCACAAGTGACAACTTTCTCTGCTGCGTACAACTCAGTTTGTACCCCCAGCTTGTACCCCCAGCTTGCACTCCTAGCTTGCACCCCCAGCTTGCACCCCCAGCTTGTACCCCCAGCTTGCACCCCCAGCTTGCAACCACAGCTTGCATCCCCAGCTTATACCCTCCCTCCAGCTTGTATCCCCCAGCTTACCCCCCAGCCCACACCCCCAGCTTGCATCCTCAGCTTGCATCCTCCAGGTTGCATCCTCCAGCTTGCACACTCCCTCCAGGTTGCAGCCTCCAGCTTGCACCCTCCCTCCAGGTTGCAGCCTCCAGCTTGCACCTCCCTCCAGGTTGCAGCCTCCAGCTTGCAGCCTGTAGCTTGCACCCTCCAGCTTATACCTTCCAGCTTGCAGTCTCTAGCTCACATCTCCAGCCGTCACCAGATAGGAAGCATCCCACCTATGGCTTTACTTTATGGACAATCATTCATTTCTTTCTTGATGTTGTCATGATATTTTCCACCTGCCGTGTTGCTGCGTCTCATCTATTGCAGTTAAAATCTGGTACGCTTATTTCTCCTGTAACCTGGGAGGTCATATCGAGTCTTCCTAGCCGAACTCACTGAACTGGAGAATGTCTCCCAGAGGCATTTTAAAACAATGGGCTACTTCAGGCAAAAAGGCAAGTGCTATGCATTGAGACCTACTGTGCGCCAGCCACTGCTCTAGCCACTGGGGTTCAGAGATAGAGTATAGATAGCTACGTTCTTCTATCAGCCTTCAAAATGTGGCCAGGAGCTATCATCATGGCTATGGTAGCCCACTGGGTGGGGCGTGAACTCACATTGGTCATGCCACTGATAGACGAAGTTATGATCTTCACAGTATCCATGGTGACTTTGTGGACCATCTTCTCTTCCAAGTCCCTCTGATAAAGCATTCCCGGCGGTTTGTCTAGAAGACAGAACCAAGACATTCTGCAGGTGGGGCGTGGTCTGAGGGGTAGTCTGCTTTGCTCCCCAGTCCAGACACTGAGTCCTAAGATGTTGAGGTCTGTGCCTGGACCTCACTCCTGGGAGACAGCACAACCCTGGTCCATACCTGCGGGAAAACTATGAGCCTACATGGGTCCAAACAGGTCCTCAGCGAGGTGTTCTTTGCTCAGCATTTGCTGCTGTCCTGAGGGGCTGAGGGCTGGGGCCACTTACCAGCTTGTAGGTAGATAAGGTGAGCTGTACAGACACGTATTTCAGTCCCCAGCCTTTGATCTTTTCCTGGAAGCCTGACAGGACCAGCTGGCCAATGATTCGTAGAATTGCCATCCGGACCTGGGGGGACAGGGTGGGGACAGCTGGGGTAGGCCAGGCTTCAGCACGGAGTTCCGCATCGAATATTCTTTTGGTAGAAGGTGCCTGGGAACTGTGGGTGCACGTGACTGGGAGGGATTTCAGGGGATGGCTGGCTACTAGCCATTCTAGCCATCACCCCTTTCCTCATGGAGGAACATCCTTCTGTGGTTCACTCACGGGAATGCCTGCCTCAGCTGGGCCCTTCATAGACATCTTCATCCCATATTTACAATGGCTCCTTAGTCTTAGCAGCCTTGGTTGGGAAACTTTTTTTGCTCTGGGCAAGGCACAAAATAAGTAGTTTTCTTTTTTCTTTTTTTAAAATATTTATTTATTTATTATGTATACAATATTCTGTCTGTGTGTATGCCTGCAGGCCAGAAGAGGGCACCAGACCCATTACAGATGCTTGTCAGCCACCATGTGGTTGGGGAATTGAACTCAGGACCTTTGGAAGAGCAGGCAATGCTCTTAACCTCTGAGCCATCTCTCCAGCCCAACAAGTAGTTTTTCTTGTGTCTGAGTGACATCCAGAGTTCAAAGATAGCTCTGTTTCAATCTAGTCCCAACATGCCCCGCCCCGTGTTCCTTAGTGCTTTTGTGAGCCTTCCCTCCCTGGTACTGCTTTCCCAGTGAGAGCAGCACTCCGAGCTAGCCGTGGACACAGCATTAGCCAGCTGAGAGTATGCTGGGAAACATGTTCCGCACATACTTTTCTCACAAGCAGTAGAGACTTCTAGACAACCCTGTGTGCCTTGGTACCTTTCCTCCCTGCAAAGCAGAGTCCAGGCTTGGGAAATCCCTGGTCGTAGAGAAGGAGCATCTCAATGACAGACCCACAGCTCTCCCTGTCTCTCTTTGCCTCGTCTCTACTCCAGACTCTTCCATCTGAGGTGTCCGCCCCTCGGCCCTCACTACTCCAACAGGGTTATTACCTTGGACCGAGTGTCGAAAGAGTGTTCTTGACAACGCGGATGGCCAGGTAGATGGTCTTGATGTTCATTTTGGGGTCTGAAAGAGAAAGAACGGCCTGGGGGGCTATGGCTCAGGAAGACACCAGGCGGCCTGTCCCTGACACACCACGTTCAATTCCCTCTCACAGACTACAGACTCAGAGTCACTTCACTGGTAGGTTCCCTTTGAGCACAGCCTTCTCTCCCAGAACCACGTTCACACCCATGCGCGGCCAGGTGGAGGGCAGAGGTTCACGCCCTATGTCTTCCTCTATCACCCCCCCACCTTGTTTCTGAGAAAGCATCTCTCACTGAACTTTGAGTTCAGTTCAGCTAAGCTGGCTGACGAATGAGTTCCAGGGATCCACTTGTTTGGGACCCCCAATCCCCGTGTGGTTATAGACATAACCTCCTAGAGCCAGGTTTTTACGGGGTGTTGGGGATGTGAACACGGGTAGTTAATCCTTGGATGACAAACACCGTACCCGTGGAGTCATCACCCCAGCCTCTGTCTAGGCTACTTCAGTACATTGCTTTAGTGCAATGCTTTAATGAGTATCTTGGTCCAGTTACTTTTGGGTAATTATTGTCTTGAGACAATTACCAAAAAGATTGTTAAACCCAAGATTTGGTCCCTATCCAACAAAGCACCTAGAATCGTTAAGCAATTTGAACCTATTGATGAAATGTGAGGAACTAGTTTCTTGTGGCTCCTGGTTAGTAACAAGCAAAGAATAGCTCACGGGTTAAATCCAAGCCCCCAATTTGTGTAATAATGGTTTGTTTGGTTATTTTATTTTTATTTTATGGGTGTGAGCATTTTGCCTGAGTGAATGTCTGCACAAGGTATATACCTCTTCTGCAAAGGTCAGAAGAGGATGCTGAGGGTAAAAGTTACGTCCGTGGACTTGGAGTTATGCCTGTAAGGTTGACCCTCCTATAGAACTGGAGTCAATAGTAATTCAGATTCAGGCTGACTGCGAAAATCAGGCAGAGGTATGGAAGGGCCACAGTGCTGGTTCAGTCCAAGGTTGAGAAATAAGAAGCAATCAAGAGACTTGGCCCACCCAACAGTGACTACCAAACAGGGCGGCGAGCCAACGTCTCAGATAGGAGTGCCACTACCTCTCCCCCTACACTCTGCCCATGGCGCCTGCCTGTCCCCTCCAGCCAGCTCACCATCTGCGCTCACCACCGCCCTGATCAAAGCCAGTGTCCCCACGCGGACAGCTTCCTTGCTCATCTCCACCTGGCTGAAGAAGAACTTCATAACTCCTTGGGGTAGGAGCGGGCTGCGGAGCAGAAGGAGCACTCGGTCAGGGCTGACAGGCTCTGCCTCCATTCCTGCACTCAGCAAGGGGCTGAGCCATCCCAGGTCCCTTCAGACCTCACCCAGGGCTACGAAGCAGTGCACGATCTCCATCAGGTTCTGACTGCTGAACTGCTGCTGAACTGGGGCTTTGGTGCACACCTAGGGAGCGGTGTGCAGGGAGAGTTAGGAACTTGCAGGGCATGGGCCACATGGGCAGTCCAGGCCGATATACCTGCATGCGGGCAAATGCAGTGTGTGTGTGTTGTGTGTGTGTGTGTGTGTGTGTGTGTGTGTGTGTAGGGGGACCATATCCCAAAGCAGTTTCCTGCTGACTGTCTTGGAGGATGCCCTCACTGGCCTCACCTGGACATGCAACTCTGTGAAAATGGGGTGTAGCAGCATCGGAGGGATGGGGGTGTTGGTGGTGACTGATGCTTCTAGAATCTGCCTCAAGATCTGCAAAGGGGATGGGCAGAAGGCCGCAAGTGACTGCTCCATTCTGGTTGCTACTCAGCGGGCCACTGAGTTATGGTTCCCTGGTTCCACCCCAGTCCCGCTTCAGACGACCGGACTTAGAAACGTAGTTTCTACCAGATGGACTGGATCCGACCCTACATTCCCGCCAGCCTTGGATGACTCCTGTGCCCAATAAACATTGAGAGGGCACGCTGGGCCACTAAGAAGGCATTCGAGGCTCTTTCAACCTCTCTTGTTTATGGTGGTGCGTGTGTGAATATAAGTCTATTCTTCATCCTCAGTGATATATACAGTGGTTCCCTAGATCACTCCTGCTCATTTCTGCTCCTTGCTTTTACAGGAAAGGCCCATGACCTGCCCATTCATCGGCCCAGGCCAGGCCTCCTCAAGATCTCAGAACCTGCAAGATCTCCACTTCACACGTGTCAGAGGCTGTGGAGGCTCCAAAACCCATCCCACCTGGAACTCTAGTTAAGCCCTTTTACTTAGAAATAAAGTCTCGCCGGGAGGTGGTGGCGCAAGCCTTTAATCCTAGCACTCCAGAGGCAGAGGCCGGTGGATCTCTGTGAGCTTGAGGCCAGCCTGGTCTACAAGAGCTAGTTCCAAGACAGGCTCCAAAACTACAGAGAAACCCTGTCTTGAAAAACTGAAAGAAAAACGAAAGAAAGAAAAAGAAGAAGAAAGAAGGAAGGAAGGAAGGAAGGAAGGAAGGAAGGAAGGAAGGAAGGAAGGAAGTCTCTTTGGGTATAACTGCTTAAGGGACTAAACGGCTCAAGGTTCTTAGTTACAGTAGCCCTAAAAATCTAAAGGAAAGCCATGCCCACCTCCATGGCTTCCTGGACCCTTTGAGATTCTTCTACCTGAAATGACAGATTGTTTTCAATAGTCTCAGGTTCCCCAGTGCCATGTCAGGCACAGGCCTTGGGCTTGCTGTACCCTGTGGACTCTTGAGGATCAGAGGTTCTTGAGTCTGGCCCTCACCTGTGTGATGAAGAGTGCCTCCAGGCTGCCCTGAAACTCGGCCAGCAGCAGGGGGATGTAGTCGTACACCTGTTCCCGAGGTCATCATTGGGCAGGAGAAGGCTCAGCATGGGCTTCAGAGACTTGATGACTGCCAGTTTCACCTGCATAGAAGTGAAGTCAGCGAGGCGCAGCAAGGCCAGGATCTAGCCATTCAATACTCTCTAGCATCATATAGTGCCCAGGACTCACCCTAAAGCCCCAGTGGGGCCAGACTATCAAGATGTGACTCCTATTCATGAGCCAATTGTTCTTGAGCAGGTGCTAAACCTTTTGGTGCCTCACTTTCCTTGTTTGTAAATAGTCCTACCTCTTAGAGTTGGTATGTCATAGACAAGACATCCTAAATTACCTGGAAAGGAGCAAGTGCCCTCAAGTCTCAAGACCCTACCTGAAAGCTCTCTATGGGTTGCTGCCACGGTCCAGCCCTTAGAGCAAGCCTCCGGGGTCCGCTCCATCCAGCATCCCCAGAGTTCCAGGGTCTCTGGTGCTCCAGGAATGAGGCTGAACCCAGAAGCCCTGCAGCGCCTTGTGGGGAACGCAACCCGGGGAATGCAGGGACCTCTGAGCTAGCAAGTCTCACCTCGACGTCCTGGTGACGTAGCCACACTGTCACGAAGTATCGGTACATTGGGAAGAGCTTCACAGCAAACTGGTCCTCGGTCATCACGGGGTACAGACTGTCCTCCAGATGCCTCAGGTAAAACTGCACTGTCTCACAGAATGTCTCCATGGCTGCCGGCAGCAGGACAGGCAGGTCAGAGGGTTGGAGTTGGAGCCACTTCTTCCTTATGAACCTCTTTGGGTTACTTAGCCCCCTCCTTCTGCTCTGTTTACCCTACACAGCCCCTGACTCCGTATGCCCATGCGAACACAAAGGCATATCTAGGCCCTTCCTCTTGGGGCTGAAGAGTCAACATGGGGCCACAACCTGGTGATTTCAATAAAAGTAGCAGCAAACACACAGGACCTTCTTTTTCTCAGGCATCAGGGGTTTGGGGCCCAAACTAGTGTCAAATAACCAAATCACAAGGGCAGATGATCAGAGGTAAATAGCCTCCAAAGACTTCTCTGAGTCAAGTCCAGCAGGGAATGTACTCCTGCCATGTTTCCCCGCTACAACCATCTGTCACCTCCCCCTTCTCTGAAGGGCTGAAGCGCAGAGTCACAGATATAACCGTGGTCTTCTGAAGTGCACCTACAAGCCTCAGCCACCTGCCTGCAAGGTATCCCACAGACTATCCTGGTTAGCTTTTGTTTTGTTCTTTGTTTTTTTTATTAACTTAACACAAGCTGGAGTCATCTGGGAAGAGGGTACCTCAATTGATAAAATGCCTCCATCAGATTGGCCTATAAGCAAGCGTGGTGGTGGTGGGGGGGGGGGGTGTATGTCTTTTTCTTGATTAACAACTGATGTGGGAGAAGCCCACTGTGGGAGATGCTACCCTGGGGCAGGTGGTCCTTAGTTGTATAAGAAAGCACGCTGAGCAATTCATGGAAAACAAGCCAATAAGTGGTCTTTCTCTGCGGCCTCTACTTCAGTTTCTGCCTCTGCACTCCTGCCCTGACTTCCCTTCACAATGGACAGCAAGCCGTAAGCCGAAATAAATCCTTGTGTCCCCAAAGGGCCTTTAGCCACAGTGTTTATCATTTAGCAACAGAAACCCTGACCAAAGTAGGAGGCGGAGCAACTGCTGGGTTCGGAACCAACACACCTCTCATTCACAAAGCCTCTTCCCATTCCTTACCGCCTTTCTCCCTCTGACCCACGGGCCCAAAGGGGACACGCACCACTACAGATCACCTGGCGCATCTTGGCCTCGTTGGCAAGTCTCAACATGGTGAATATGGTAGCCAAGGTGATGCCCATGTACGGCATGAACTCAAACACTGTAGGACATTGAGAAGCCACAGGGAAAGGGTGAGAGGGGAGAAGGCGGAAGGTGGCCTGCCACCTCCTATCGGTAGATTCTACAGTCTACCAGGAATCCTGCCATGGCTGAGAGGGCAGGAAATAGCTGAGGGCAGTCGTGATTAAAGAGAGTGAATTTAGAACAAGAGAAGGGGAAAGGTGTGAGGAAGAAGCAGGGAAGAGTGGAGGACAGAGGAGGGACAGAGGAGGGGACAGAGAGTCGTGGGACAGAGGAAGGCAAATATAGAAACAGAGAGGGTCCTAGCCAAGAGCATGTCTGTCTCACGGGCCTATGTCTACTATGAAGACCCAGTTTCTCTATTCTTGGGTGGATGATAGCAGATGTTGTGGGGACCCACGGAGGAATAGAGCAACAAGACTCACAGACACGGAGAGAATCCCTTGGTGGACCCCAGAGTCTAGAGCCATCCCTCCAATCCTGGCCCCTTCCCTCAAGATGAGAGCAGTCTTCCATGCTTCCTCCGATTCTATACTAAAATCGTGTTTCCGATAATTAACTAATTCTCTACTGGCCTCCCTGGCTGGGTCCCGCTTTCCAGGTCTTTCAGTGTTAGTAGCTGTAGACCTAGGTCCTCCTGTGCCCCTAGGCCATCCGGTTGCTACCTCCTTTTCTCCTCAGCTCCCAGCCAGGCTTCTATCCCCAGCCGGCAGGCAATTTCTCCCTCCTTCAACTGTTCCCTCTAAAGCACTGGACGTGCGGTACCTTGGTCTCCTCTGGACTACAGGTGGCTCTGGTCTCAGTGGTTTGACTTCACTGATGCAGAGCTATCTGTCCTCAGTAGAGGCCCTGTTTCCACCTCTGAGATTAGACCTCTTGCTATACTGACATGCTGCGGACACCTCTCTTTCACAGCCCTAAGTAGCCCACCCCTATAGAGAAAGACTAAGCTCAGTCCATGTGTGGTTAAGCCAGGATGTTGGTGCATCATATGGATTCAGTGCATCTTAATGAAGTGTGTTTTCATTTTCCCATGGGTCCATCTGAATGTAGCGCTATTGTAAATTGAGGAACATCAGTACTGCTTTCTCCCAGGTCTCTGACTCCACCTGGGGTGCTCTTGGGGTGCCTCCTAAGACACTGCTACACTGGGGCTTCCCCAGTCTGGGTCCTTCTTATTCTCTGAGTCACGATGGCTTTGAAACCCACCTGCAAATCAAGGCCATAGAAAGGTCACAGCCAGACCTGACCTCTGACTATTCATACAGAAATCCTATTTTCTCCTGGCCTCTCTGTTGACTACTCTCAAAACCAGATCCTTGAGCTGGGCGGTGGTGGCGCACGCCTTTAATCCCAACACTCGGGAGGTGGAGGCAGGCAGATCTCTGTGAGTTGAGGCCAGCCTGGTCTACAAGAGCTAGTTCTAGGACAGGCTCCAAAGCTACAGAGAAACCCTGTCTCAACGCACCAAAAAAACAAAACAAACAAAAAACAGATCCTTCCTCTGACACTCAAAACGCTCCCTGTATTTCCAGTCTCAGGAGTGATTCTCTACACCCCACTGCCCCATCCCGTCACACCTCCATTCAGAGCACCAGCAAGTCCCCTCAAGCAGGGCCCACTCACAGCTGCCCACTACACAGCCCAAACACCACCCTCTCCCACTGGGTATCTCCCATCCCTTTTCTACAGTGGCCATAGTTGTCTCCCTGGAGCCCAAATTCCACCCGGCAACTGCAACGTAGAAAGCTTTGCTAGTTTCCTGTGTCTTTAGTGAAGCCTAGAGTCCTGGGGATACTGGTTCAGCCCGTGCCCCTCACTTAATGCCCATAGTCTCACTGTACACCACTTCATTCTTCAAGTTCTTCCTGCCCCGTATCCTTTGCACATGGTGTTCACACAAGTTCTCTTCCGTCATGTTCTCCGCGAGCTTTTCTCCCATCTTTCATTCTCAGCTAGACAAATGGCTATCTTACTAAGAGCACTCCCCTCTGCTGGTCTCAACCAGTCAACTTGGCTGTCCTCTTCATAGCTGTCATCTCATAAACGTTTGTTTTCTGGCTTCCTTGGTCACACAGGAACCACACGTGGTTTCCTCATCTCTGGGACCCAGCACCTGGGCCAAGAGCTCAGCATGTTTTTATAGGTGGAAAGATGGAGAAAATTATCAAGAAAGAGAGGAGGAGAACATAAAATAGTGTGTGTGTAGACGTAAGGGGAAGAGAGGAGAAGAAAGCGAGATAACAAGGAAAAAGACACTGAGAGACACAGAAATGGAATCTTAGTGGTGAGAACGAGGCACAGAGTGGAGTCACGGAGAAAGAGAAACATTAGGGGTAGATCCAGAAATAGAGATAATCTGAGGAGCGGAGAGCAAGAAGGGGCCCTAGGCCAACCCAAACGGGCCAGGAACTAGGGTAAGGATCTCAGATCCTTACCATTGCCATTGGCTAGCTTGGCCAAGGTGACAATGACAAACTCATCCGTGAGGCTGGGGCTTGAGATGATGCTGCAGCTCATACATGACCAAGCTGAAGTGGTTTCGGGACAAAGCCACCAGAGTCTCACTGGCCACCTCCGCTGTCTCGAAATCCTCCACCTGCAAGGGGACAAGAAAGACACCACTACCACCCTCCTGTCTCTGTTAGGCTCAGTCTGCCTCAGTCCCATGAGACAGCCTGAGCCAGGCTTAGCCACAGTCCAGCTCCTGGGCCTGCGGAAGGAAGGCCCGGTAGAATGCAGGCCCCACTACCTCTGTGATATCCCTCATCTGCTTGGAGGCGATGGCCACCAGCCTTTGTATGCAGCGCTCCTCCATCTCCCCTTCCTGTTGGATGATGTCCTGCAGGATGTTGTAGACATTCACCTTGCGCTGGGTAGAAATCTGGGAACAAACATGGTGGGCGGCAGTAGGGGCGGTGCCTTCCACCCAGCATTATCATCCCCTCCCCTTCCTGTCTCTCCTCCCTTCCCTCTCCCACTCTCCAGCCATCATGTCTCAGACCCCCCACTCCTCCATCTCCAGTCCTTCCCAGTTCTGCCCACTCATCTAACACTCACTGTCCCCTGCAAATTATTTCTATTGTCTCAGTCAATATTCAGCCAGGCAGGTGTCATATGGTCAACACACAATGTTCTTCACACACCAAATGCTGTCAGGCTTAAGAGACCAAGAGGCAGGCTCCCCCTGCCCTTTGTCCTGGCCAAGGACTCAAGACAGAAAACCTATTTCTCACTCCCCTACAGTTTCTCTGTGAGGAGCATTTAGTGCCGGATAAGGAGACCTGATTTAGGATGGGCTTGGACAGATGGCTTGTGTGCCCAAGACACAATTTGCTATTTGAATAGCTAAATTTGAGAATGACTCTTTTTGTGTGTGTGTAGGGGCAGAGCATGTATGCATGTGGGCTTATGTGTGTGCATGCATATGGAGGCCAGAAGACAGACAGCCTTGGGTGTTGTTCCCCAAATGCTGTTCACCTCATATTTTTTAAAACAGTGTCTCTCACTGGTCTAGAGTTTGCCAGGTAGGCTAGACTGGCTTCTCCACCCACACCCAGAGCTCTTCCTGTCTCTGCCCTGACTGCTGGGATTATAAAGGCACACTACCATGCCTAGCTTTTTTATGTGGGTTCTGAGGATTAAACTTGTGTTTGCAAGGCAAGCACTTTGCTGCCTGGGCTGTCTTGCCAACTTGATGGCTCCTATTCACTCAGGTACGACAAGCCACTCTTAAGATGATTTTACATGCAGCTTATAATATAGACGTTGAACTCTGGACATAGAGAAACAGTCAGACCATGGTCACTGCTCAGCAAGTGTTTCATGGCTCTAGGCCAAGCCCTTGGCTTTATAATTATCATTGCCCCTTCAGTAGCCTTTGGAGACATTTTTCTAATAGTCCTTGGTCCATGAACCTTTGAAAACCAAGATATAATGTTTATGCACCATGTCTACTTTACACTTTATACATAAAGCACATGAAAAAGCTGGTAAATCATTAGGTTTTCTTTCTTGTGCTGTCTGATGCTTTAAGGTCTGAGGATGACTGATGCTATAGAGCCTGCCCCTCCCAGAAGTAGCCAGCATCTAGAGATAGTCGCCAGCTGCCTGGGTACATGCCTTTTAAAGCAGAAAATGAAATCTGTTATAGACTGACTTGAATTCCCTCAAAATCTAAATGTTGATATAATACCCCCAAGTTAAATGGCCTTTAGAGAGGGTCTTTGGAAGGCAATTGGGACTTAATGAGATCAGAAGGGTGGGGCCCTAACCCAAATCGACTGGTGTCTGTTTGGAGAAACTGGTACTCCTCACTCCCCACCCCTGTGCTCTCCATAGAAGAAAAACCATGAAGATAGTGTCAGACAGGTGGTCAGCAAGCCAGTAAGAGTCTCAGCAGAAGCCTGATCTGAGGGCACCTTGGCTACACCTTTTAGGATGCAGAACTGATAGGAAAGCCATTTCTGGTGTTTCAGCCACACAGATTATGGTCCTCTGTCATGAAACCTCAACAGGCCACAATACCAGCTAATCCAGAGACAAGCGTTCCCAGCCACACCAGACACAGAGATGCCTCCCAAACATGAAATCCCTAACCCCAACTGGCCCTGAGGAATGAGTACCTTTTTTGCCAACCATCTCTGCTTATTGGCCCCTAACACTATGCCCATGGTTGTCAAAAAGGTGTACTGAAGAGTAAGTGGGCTCCCAGGCATCTAAAGCCATCTGATCTAAGGAAAGGTGTGGCCGGGCGGTGGTGGCGCACTCCTTTAATCCCAGCACTCGGGAGGCAGAGGCAGGCGGATCTCTGAGTTCGAGGCCAGCCTGGTCTACAAGAGCTAGCTCCAGGACAGGCTCTAGAAACTACAGGGAAACCCTGTCTCGAAAAACCAAAAAAAGAAAAAAAAAAAAAAAGGAAAGGTGTGAAGGGGAGGGTGTCCTTACCTCTGGCACCTGCAGGCAGCGGATGAGAGCATTCATCACCATACAGGGATCAGTGGTAGCCTTCTCTGTGATTATGACTGAAGCCAAGGTCTTCCGCATGTCCAGGCCTGGCTCTGTGGTGTCTGTCTTTGCTGATTCACTGTCCATGATGTTCAGGAGGTTGGTGACTTGGAAGAATGTACCTGATACAAAGATGGTGGAGGTGCAGTGTTGAGTGGCCAAGAGGGACCAGTGACATGGTCATGTGATTGATTTCCTTACCATCATCCTCTGGCTCCAGAGGTTCAAGAAGATGCTCTGCTTCCTCCAACACATCTTCATTTACCTCAGTGGCTGCTTCTTCCATGTCTCCTCAATCTCCTTAGAGATGGATGAGATAAATAAATATTCAGCATAGCGATACTCCCTTAGATTACCTCCCAGGAGTTCTTAGGCTTTTTTGAAATTCTCCCTTCGTGTGGGCAGCACCCGTGGCTCCATTTAAACCAGCATAATAAAGCAAAGAGAACAGGATGTGCTGTCTTGACTGGGTTATATTAGATGCAATGCTTGTAGAATGTCCCTCCCTTGAATTGGTTGCATTGTTAGCAAAGGTGATAAGACTTGACCTCCAGGGTCACATTAATCACATGGGACCCTTTACAGACTAGGAGAAGATACTCTGCCATCACTGAAAGGCAAGAACTGGGATGAATGCTGCCTATAGGATGAAACTGGGGTTACCGGTCCTGCAACTAGAGGAACTGAATTCTGATAACGATCCCGTGTACTGGGAAGAGGCCCTTATACTCCAGAAAGGAAAGCAGCCTTGCCAACAGCTTGGCTGTAACTTTTAAGACCATGAGCAGTGGACCTAGGCAAGTCCCACCCAGATTTCTGCCCAACATGGAAGCTGAGATATTTGTGGGTACTCTTTCAGTCCATTAAGTGGGTTATACTTTGTCACACAGCGATAAATCAATTAATATCCTTGGAAAAGAAGGTACCCTCCCCCTTCTCTAGATATTAGAAATTGGGGCTACAGAACTCAGTCTGCTCATTAACTTCAAGGGCTGTTCAACACCCACAGTTTCTGAACGAGTGACAAGACAGCACAGATGTCCAAAATGAAGGACAAAAGCTCCCAGATCCTTCCTCCTCCAGCTCCAGTTCCTCAACCTTCAACCCAGAATAGCTCTTTAGAGGATTCCCAGGACCTAAAAACTGACCTTGTCTCGAAGTCCTCTTCTGGGTAGAACAAAAAGGTTGGCCGAGGAAGATTACCGCTCTTTGTCTAATATGCACCAATGAAAATATGACCAGCGATGACAGAACCAGCTGTCCACTGCAGAGCGTCAGGCTCCTCCATGGCAATCCTCATGAGGAACAGGACTCCTGGCAGGACAGGAAGTTTCATTAGAACCATCACCGTTAGATCCCAGACCCTTGGAACTTTGAGGTCCAACTGCCTCCCTGGGGCCCTGCCAACCAGAGCTTTGGGTACACTGTATTGAAATCAAAGCTCCACATCAAGTTACCATTAAATATTTCTGTACCCAGAGGTGTGTGATGATGTATGGTGGCCTGTTTGGGAAAGGGGAATCGTTAGTGGGGGTTACAGCTGAGTACCAAAGGGGTGGGGCTGGAGCCCATATAGAAAGGTCCAGTCAAGGCAGCTGGAAGGGAGAGAAAAGGTGTGGTTGTGGGGAAAGAACTCCTTTTTTCATTAGTGGGACTGGTCAAAGCTAGGTGAGCAGGTGTTGTTCTCATAGCTGGAACACGGGCCAGGTGAGGTGGTGTGTTCTCATTACTGGACCACAGACCAGGCAAGGAGGTATGTTCTCATGACTGGACCACAGACCAGACCGTGTGAGGAGGTATGTTCTCATGACTAGACCACAGACCAGGCAAGGAGGTGTGTTCTCATGACTGGACCACAGACCGCGTGAGGAGGTATGTTCTCATGACTGGACCACAGACCAGGCAAGGAGGTATGTTCTCATGACTGGACCACAGACCGCGTGAGGAGGTATGTTCTCATGACTGGACCACAGACCATGTGAGAAGGTGTGTTCTCATGACTGGACCACAGACCAGGTAAGGAGATGTGTTCTCACTGGGAGAATCTCAGAAGATAAGGAACTCCAAAGACCTAGAAGACTATGTATTCTTCCCTAAAACTAGTGGACTTCAAAATGTCTCCCTGTTACCTGCAGCTAAGAGAGTTTGTCAAGAGTTGTACAGTGAAGAGAATTCACGCATTTCAGGTCAACAGAATAAGATGCAAAGCCATATTGACCCAAGGTTCCTTCATTACAATTCCAACTTGAGTCTGCCCATCTTGCCACGTGGAAGTTTGTGCTAGTTATATAGTTATGTTGTTGTTTTGTTCTGTTTTGCTTTTTGTCAATCTGACACAAGCTAGGGTCATCTGGAAAATGGAAACCTCAGTTGAGGAATGCTTAAGCCTGTCTGTGGGACATAATCTTTTTTTAATCTTTAAAAAATATTTATGTGAGCCGGGCGGTGGTGGCGCACGCCTTTAATCCCAGCACTCGGGAGGCAGAGGCAGGCGGATCTCTGTGAGTTCGAGACCAGCCTGGTCTACAAGAGCTAGTTCCAGGACAGGCTCTAAAGCTGCAGAGAAACCCTGTCTCAAAAAAACAAAAAGAAAAAACAAAAAACAAAAAAAAACAAAAAAATATTTATGTGTATGGATGTTTTCCCTGAATATTATATCTGTGCAGCATATGACAGCTGTGTGACCATGGAGCTCAGAAGAGGGCACTGGATCACCTGGAACTAGAGTTATAGATGACTGTGAGCCACCATGTCAGTGCTGAGAACTGAACCCAAGTCCACTGCAAGAGTAGTCAGTACCCTTAATATTTAAGCCATGTCCCCAGTGCTAGGGAGATTTCTTGATTAGTGATTATGTTAGAGGGCCTAGCTCACTGTGGGCAATGCCACCCCTAGAAAAGTGGTCCTGGTTTTATACGAAAAAACAGACTGAGAAAGCCATGAGAGCAAGCCAGGAAGCAGCATTCCTCCGCGGCCTCTGCATTAGCTTCTGCCTCTGGGCTCCTTCCTACCTTGGCTTCCCTTAACTGACTGTGATCAGGATATGTACGCCAAATAAACTCTTCTCGTCCCAAGTGGCTTTTGTCCGTGATGTTTATCATAACATTAGGAAGCAAACCAGCAGAGGGTTCCTGAACCTCTACTTGCTAACTTCTAACACCAGGGAACACCTGTCTCCTCATGCATCCCAACTCTACTCCATGTGGTTTAAGGTTAAAATGAATTCCAGGCTGGAGAGATGGCTCAGTGAGTAGAAGTGCTTGCTGCATAAGAATAAGGGCCCTAGTTTGGATCCCCAGCACCCATAAAAAAGCCAGGCATGACTGTGTGTGTGTGTTTGTAACTTCAGCATTGGGAGATAGTTGCTCCTGGGAGTTTGGTGGCTGGCCAGCCTAGCTCAAACAGGTTCAGTGAGAGTCCCTGCCTCAAGGAAATAAGGTCAAAAGTGACAGAGCAGGACATCCAGTGTCCTCTTCTGGCCTGCTCACACATGTGCGCAGGTGTGTACATCCGGTCACACATGTATACACGCACATGAAACATTAGAATGATTCATCAAACACATCTTTCACATAGAATCGCTACACTATCCCTCATTCTGGTCTGTGAAGACACGTTAGTCACACAAACACAAACAAGACAATTATTTGTTACCCTTCTGGTCACCTCCCGTTGTGGTGGAGTATGAACCGGAGAAGGCTGCTCTGATATGGGATATGGGATTAAGCCAATACCACACTGGGTGTTTAGGATCCCAGGGAAGCACAAAAACCATGTTGTGGATTGATGTACTTTAGTTAACAAGAACAGTTAGCCGGAAGTGGAACCATCAAAGCGAAAAAGCAAGTTTAGTACATTTTGAGACCTTTCCAGAACTATGGACATTGATGGATTAGGCCTTTGTTTTAGTTTTGGCAGGTGGTGCTGTGTATGTGCTAAGTCTAACAGGCTGAATGCTACTTCAATCGAGTCAATTGTGCTAAGGTCTGGACCTAAGACGGTCTGTGGATTTCTTTATGCAACAGTTCTGGCTGTCCTGGAACTCGCCTTGTAGACCAGACTGGCCTCGAACTCACTGAGATCCACTTGTCTCTGCCTCGCGAGTGCTGGGATTATAGGTGTGAGCCACCACTACTTGGCCATAGCATTCTTTATCTCATGAGAAATCTAAGCCTCTCCAATTTTGTAGGACCATTTTCTGCAAGAGAATCAACTGTTGTTTTAATTTGGAAGCTGAAACTTTCAATACCTCTAGGTCCTGATCAACCTATCTACGTTTGGAAAGCGTAAGAAGAGGCACTTTTAGCTAAACCATTGGTATATGCTCACCAAGTAGTCTCCGAGGCCCAGTGAAGGCAGACTAGCAGGCATCGGAATAAGAGGGAGTGTCTAGGTTAAAGGTTTTGGATATCAGACAAGTTTTAGCCCTTTAGAAATCTCCTAAGGTTAATTTGGGCTGCCCCCAGTCACACTGAGTTTTGCCAGTCAATAGCCTGACAGTCTGGTTCATTCCTAACCCTGTGTGCTATGGGGGTTGAGTGTCTACACATAATCAGCAATCCTGGCTGTTCTCTATCTCCAGGGTCCGTTCCTGTGGCACACAGTCTGATTCCCCAGGTTCTTCCTGTTTCTCAAAGGCCAGAATCTTTTAAAAGAATTTTTTAGGAAGGCTCAGTTTTATAATGCCAATTCTTGCAATTAAAACTCATTTGTTTTCTGGCAACCAGGGGCCCAGTCACAGGGCATGTATAGAATTATAAAATTCTGTGTTTTTATCTCAAAAGATAAATTCTCCTATATTTTCTTTTCTCCATATAACCAGACATTTAAAGTAGGTATCAGTAAGTAAAGATCAAGATGCGTTGCTGGTCTGTAGTCACACTAGCTAATACCTTTCCTGTATTTGCCTCCCTCAGTTCCCAGGTCCAGGCCTGAGGACCGTGGGGATTGGACCATAACCCTGTATCCATACCAAAACCAAGTCTCAGGAGGAAGAGGTAGAGGGGCAGGGAGTGGAAGGGGCTGGGACCCAATGAAGCCTTCATTTCAACGGGTTAACCGTCTGGAAACAGTCCATTTGGCAGCGGCATCTGTGGCTTTCTCTTTCTTGACATGGGTGAGGTGGATCCATGCCGTAATGCCAGCAATTTTTGCTGCCTTAGGAGTGGAGAGAATGACCGTGTAGAGTTCTTTCCAAGTTGGTTTCGGTGCCCCTTTGTCTCCCTGTCTGATACAGATAGGGTCACTGAACTGGAACAAGAGGGAAGCTGCTGGTGGACTCGGAGGTCAGCAGGGTCTCTGGAATAGTCCAGTGGAATTGCCTTTATGGATGACTGGAGTGCCTGTGGGGACTCAAGAAATAAATGGTGAGAGAGTTCTGCCCTTTATTCGTCTCTGAACCTGGGAAGTAGTGGAGGAGGTCTTCTAAATATAATCTCAGAAGGGATAAATCCCTCCCTATATGGGGTGCAGTGGGCTGGAGCAAAGCAAACAAGGCCTGTCTATCCTTTGGTAGACTCTAATAAGGGTTTTGTTAAAGGTTTTTTTTTTTTTCATGTCCTTTTTATTCTTTTTACCTAGCCAGAACCCTGAGGTCTATAGGCGCAATGAAGTTTTAAATTTATGTTTAAAGCTTTGGCTATTAATTGAGAGGTTTTGGCTATGAAAACCAGGCATTGTTGGACCCCATTGCTAGGGGGAGGATTCATCAGGGGGCCAGTTCCTGGTGGAGCTTTGTAACCACTGTTTGAACAGTTTTAGTTCAGGTAGGGAACAATTTTACCCACCTAAACCTTCCCCAAGCAGGCCGGATCTTGGTGAAGTCAGTTTTCTCAGAGTTGACTGGGGTGTTGGTCTCTCATCTGGACCCCTTCCTGGGTAAGGGTTCTCTGTTTTGGATTCACTTGAGCACAAACCTGGCATCTGGCTGAGACATCCCATGTTAGACCATCCCATGTCTAGGCCTAACATACCTTGGTCTGAGCAACTCAGAAAGTTTTATGGACCCCAGCTGAGTGGCCTGGTGAAGGTCGGTTACTAACATTCCTGCCAGTTGTTTCTGGGAGAATAATCGTTCTCTCTGGGGTCCTCCATCAACCTGTGGATCTGAGCTGTCTGTTTCTTCTTTACCATGGACTCTCAGGTAGTACTAGGACCATGTCATCAGAATGTCAACAGGGCCCCACTGACCTTAGAGCCATCTGTCAAAGGCCAGGTCAGCAGCCCAGCAGTGGAGGCCAGCAATATGTAAGGGAAGGGTCAAGGCTTTTTAATGTCCTTTTTTTCCCAGTGGTAAGAAGCCCTCTTGCTCTATAATGGTGGACATGCCCAGTACTAAAAGTATGCTAGCTGGTGGTCTGTGTATAAGGTGTTGGACTTTCCTTTTCCCACAACCGTCTTAGTTAGGGTTTCTATTGCTGTGAACAGACACCATGACTACGGAAACTCTTATAAAGGAAAACATTTAATTGGGGTTGTAGTGAGGAGCAGCAGCTGTGTCCCACCACCCGGCTCCCGGCCGCCTGGCTAGCTTATGCCCTGAAATAATTACACGGAAATTGTATTCATTTAAACACTGCCTGGCCCATTAGTTTTAGCCTCTTATTAGCTAATTCTCACATCTTGCTTTAACCCATATTTAGTAATGTGTGTAGCACAACGAGGTGGTGTCTTACCGGGAAAGATTCAGAATGCCTGACCTGGTGGCTGGCTCCATGGCGTCTCTCTCAGAGAGGAGAGGCGTGGCAATTGCCTAACTTCCCTTCTTCCCAGCATTCTGTTCGGTCTACTCCACCTATCTAAATCCTGCCCTATCAAAAAGCCAAGGCAGTTTCTTTATTAACCATTGAGGGTCCTCCATCATGGGGTGCCTTGCTTATAGTTCAGAGGTTTAGTACATTGTCATCATGGTGAGACATGGTGACGTGCAGGCAGACATGGTGCTAGAGAAGGAGCTGAGAGTTCTTACATCTTGACCTGCAGGCAGCAGAAAGTTGTCTGAAAACTGGGTGTGGCCTGAGCATATATGAGACTTCAAAGCCTATCCCCATGGTGACACACCTCCTCCAACAAGGCCACATCCACTCTAACAAAGCCACAGCTCCTAATAGTGCCACTCTTTATGAGCTTATATGGGACAACTACATTCAAACTACCGCACGTGAGAACCTGGCTCAGATGAATCACTTCTACTCTCTGGGCTGAGGTACCTGGCTCAGGCCCAAATCACTTCGGTTAAAGTAATGAATTCAGCTCCCACGTACCTGGTTTCATCTTTCATCTCCTAATAGTCATGGATGAGCACCTGCATCATTAGGCAAGAGGGCTCATTAAACTAGCAGGTACCATCATAGCTCTTAGACAGGTGGGCCGTCCTGTGTCTACAGGGTCTGTCTTAGTTAGGGTTTCTGTTGCTGCAATGAAATACCATGACCATAAAGCAAGTTGGGGAGAAAAGGGTTTATTTGGCTTACACTTCCATATTGTTGTTCATTATTGAAGGAAGTCAGGACAGGAACTCAAACAGGGCCAAATCTTGGAGGCAGGAGCTGATGCAAAGGCCGTCTGGCTACTGGCTCATTCCCCATGAGCTCAACCTGCCAGTTTATAGGACTCAGGACCACCAGCCCAGGGATGGCACCACCCACCATGAGCTAGGCCCTACCCCTTTGAACATTAATTGAAAAAAAAAACTTACAGCCGGATCTCATGGAGGCATTTCCTCCACTGAGGCTCCTTTGGTTCTGATGACTCTAGCTTGTGTCAAGTTGATGCACAAAACCAGCCAGTACAGAGTCCAGTCATCATAGGGCATTTTCAAGGCCCCAAAGTTTTGGTTAAAACTCCCCTTGTCTTAAAATTCTAGGACTGGAGTGGAAGTCAGGGATCTTTTTAAAGCTTCAAATGCCTTTGGTTTAGTCTCAGTCCAGACTAGGGGATCAGAGTCCTCCTTTCTGCTGGTGCATAGAGACATTTTTTTTTCAAACTCTGGTATCCAGAGGCAGCAATATTCAGCTGCATCTAGGAACTCATGAACCTGTCTCTTAGTCTTCACAGTTGGGATCTGAAGGAGGGCAGCAATCCTACCCTGAGACAGTCTCCTGTTGCCTCTCTTTAGCTGGCAGCTGAGATAGGTAGTCTTGTACAAAGTTGGGCTTTCTTAGCCGACATTTTGTAGCCCAAGATCTGTAACTCCTGCAGCAGTCCCTCTGTGGCCCCTTTATAATCTGTTTTTCCGTGAAACCTCTGACAGAAGGAAGTCTGCATTTAGTGTCTTTAAATCCTGGGGAGAGGGCAACCTGGTCCAAGTACATTGCCCCATAGAACATCCCACTGTCTCTGTCCTTTTAAAAACAAAGATGGGTCAACTCACCTCTGCCAATGGGAGACTGAAAAACACATCTTTCGGGTGCAAGATAGTGTACACCTACTTCTTTGGAAGAATCATGAGAACCAGGGGTAACAGATTCTTTCCCAGACAGGAGAGGTGTATTTCAGGGTGACTGGCAGGGCACCAGATGCCTGTCTCTTCAAGCAAGGCAATATGGACTACAATTTCCCCTTTTGTTTCCAGGGTCTTGGGTATTGTTTATTTGACAGAAGTAGCTGAACTAGTTAGTTGAACAATTATAGGAGCTTGGCATTGGGCCAGTCCTGGGGGTGCAGGTGTTGGTTTCTCCTAACAGAGGATAAAACATCAAGATTTTGCTGGGTATCTGTAAATCTAACTGTGTCTCATCATTAGAGAAGGGGATGGTGGCTTTCAGTTTATGCAAAAGGTCTTGTCCCTATCAGTTCTGTGTTGATAAACACCCTTCAAGCTACCTCAAGCAACTGGAACCTGCTTTGCCTTTAAATTTTTTAAACTTTTATACCTTTTTTCTAATATCTTGGGCCAAATGGATGGCAAAAGAAATCTTTTTAGCCGTTGTGCTTAATCTTTCTAAAAAATACCTAGTGAAATGGTTTAAAATCTCCTTGAACAGAAAGGAAAATTTGTTCTGTCCAAGCAGGTCATATAACAGCAATCACCCTGCATAACCCAGAGGTGTTTTTTGTTTGTTTGTTTTCTGTTTGTTTGTTTGTTTGTTTTTCTTCAGAGAATCATAGGTTTTTACAGATCACTGGTTGAAAATGAGACATAAAATATGAAAGAGAAAGAAATAGAATGTTCTCTTTTCCTTTGGGCTCAGCCTAGGGAAACTTTTCCCCTTCCCTGGGACTGCTTAGAGCAGGCAGAGAGCAGAGGGAATGCTCATCCAGGGAGCTATTTCCCACTCCCCCTGTGTGCATTTGCTTAGATAGAGGAGCAGGGGAGAGGAAGTAGGGGCTCTGGATGAGAGGCCCAGCCCCTCCCCACTTCTACACAAGGACCAGCCCTGATGTGAGCAGGAGTCAATCAACAAAACAAGCAAGCACTGCTGCTCCTGGGGTGGGGCAGGTGGAGGGTTTTGGTTTTTGTTTTTTGTTAATTTATTTGCCCCCCCCTCTCTCTCTTACTTTTGCTTCTCTGGGTGATCTGGCAAAGTCAAAAGGATTCTGGTCCCCAATGGGATGGGGCACAGGTCTTAAGCCAGGGGTTTCTCACACCAAAAAAAACCCACTGGTCAATACAGGAAAACAGAACTGACAGAAACCTATAGAAAGACATACAGAGACACAGTAAAGACAACCAGGGGTGGCCACCACACAGTCATATACCTGGACAGAAGGATCCATTGACATCTCACATAGATTCTGGACACTGGATCAGTAGCTGTGCCTGATCCCTCCTATGTGTCCAAATTGAAGGCACCTTAATCAGACTTACCTACAGAGGTGACAGACCAGGCAACTTTTTAATGTTTCCTTCTTGGGTGGAGGTGTTAGACCCCTCTGAAGCATTAAGCAGCAATTAGGGAGTCCTGGGGACCTGGAATATCCAGGTTGAGCACCCTCTAATACCCAGGATCTTAAGGTCTGGTCTCTGGGATCTCGCTGGGGCCTCCAGAAATGTTGTGGTATGTTCCCTAGAGAAGACTGTTTAAACATGGGATTAAGTCAATAGCAAGTGTTTATTAGTCAGCTGGTGACTAAACTGGTTGCTAAAGATTCCAGAATAGCCCTTGAACCTTTCTCAGGGTGAGCTTTTAAGCACAACAACCATGTCCTGGGTTGACATACTACAGTTAGCAAGAACAACTAGCCAAAAGCAGAACTATAGAAACCAAAAGGAAAGGTTAGTACATTGTGAGACTTTCCAAGAAATATGGACTTTTATGGATTAGGCCTTTGTTTTAGTTTTGGCAGGTGGTGGTGTGCATGTGCTTAGTTTTACAGCCTGAATGGTACTTCTATCGAGTCAGTTGTGCTAAGGTCTGGTGCCTACTAAGGTCTGGGGCCCTGTTAAATAGTGATCTCTCAAGTCATATGTTTTGGGCCAAAAACTTCCATATATGGTTACCAGTATGCATGTTTTTTATTGCCCATTTTGGATACAGAAGTAGTACATGGATTTGCTTTCTGGGACTTTCAGATTCAATACACAAATGATCAATGGATTAGAACCAGAAGTAAATGTGTCAGCAATTGGTTTACAACAAACCTTCTCAAAATGCAATGCCTCAAACAACAAATTATTTTCTGTCTACAAGTTGGGCCATGTCTTTCTAAGTAAAATTGGAGTCACTCATGCTAAGGGCTTGCTGTGGGCTGAGAAGATACAGGTATTGAGGTATTATGTGGCAGAGTTCACTCAGGCAGCTCTCATGGTGATGTGGCAGGATCCAAGAGAATGAGAATAAATGAGAGGCTCTGGGGGGCACAACTTGGAACCAGCACGAATTTCTTTATCAGAAGAGGCAAGTCAGGACTCCAAGGACAAACATATGCCTCACCTTGAGGAGAAGAGTTTCAAAGTCACATTGGAAGGACATAAATATCAGGAGGGTAGAGATAGGGCCCACATTTTAAAAATGACATGCATGTGCAAAGTGTGACAAGAAGCAACTTGCCCAAGCTGGAGAGATGGCTCAGTGGTTAATGCACTTATTGCTTTTGTAGAGGACCTGGGTTTGATTCTCAGAACTCATATGACAGCTCACAATGAGCTGAACTCCTGTACCAGGGGGATCTGATACCTCCACAGGCACTGCATACACACGGTGCACATACATACATGCTGGTACTCATACACATAAAAATTTTAAAAGCAAAATGTCCTTTAATTAATTGTCATGGAAGACACTAGAACAATGAGGATAGTGAGGAATTATTGGGCTGTGTTTGTTTTCCAAACAAAAATTATTATTTTTTCTTTCCAGATGATGACAATAACGTTAGATTCACATGTAATCCATCTTTTTGTGTTGCTATTCCATTAAGTTTCCCACCTTTGTTTCTTTAGTTACTAACTGGGAACTAAGAAATGAACCTAAATGTATAGGTTGTATAAATACCATCTTTCTCAGTTAATTGCTTCCTGTGTTTCCTTATAGCAGCTTGAAGATAATCTCAAGGGAAAACTGTTACCAAGAATGAAATCATTACTCTTCAAAGGTTGGAAGGACTTTTAGGATTGCCTAATGGGAAAATTTGTAAGAGAACGCTAGAGAAGGCTACAATACTGTGAGACAAGCATTGTGGGTAATTTTAGGGAAAACCAGAAGAATTTGGTTATACTCTGTGTTCTAAGACTTTGAAAAAAAAACTGATCTTAGAAATGACGGACTAATCCATTCTTATGTTGATCCATCTGAAGCTGAGTTTTGTGTAGGGTGGGACATAACGATCCAGTTTCATTCACTACATGCAGGTATTAAATTTGAAAGTATTATGTGTAGGAAGGTACTGACTTTTCTCTCATGTGTACTGTTGGCTTCTTTGTCAAAATATAATAGCTTTAAATGCATGGACTTATTTCTGCATGTTCACTTCTGTTTCATTGGTTAGTGCATCTGTTTTAATACCAGTACCACGTTGCTCTTATTACTATAGCTCTGGACTATTAACTTGAAACCTGGAAGGGTGATACTTCCTATAAGGCTTTTATTGTTCAATACTGTTTTGGGTATCTGGGTCTTTGGGATCCATATAGAGATTGGTTGGTTTTTCAATTTATGTAAAGACAGGAATTTTGATGGGGGGCAATGAATCTATAGATGGTTTCTTTGGTAAAATGGCTACTTTATCAATAATAATCCAACCAATTCATGAACATGAGAAGTCTTTTCCATGTCCTGCTAGCTTCTTCAGTTTCTCTTTTCAGTGTATTAAATGTTCATTGTATGATACTTACACTTTCTTGGTTAGATTTGTTCCAAGATATTTTTGAGACTATTGTGAATGGATTTATTTTCCTTATTTTTTCTTGAGATGTTTTCCATTTGTATATTTGGAGTTGTTGGCCTCTGAGATTCTTCTGGACCCCCAGATATTAAGGCTATTGACAATGTTCTTGTTTGCCTTCCAGAATTCGGTGGTAGACACTATTGCTGAAAACATCACATACTTGAGTCACAGAATACAAAGAACTCAAGCTGGTACTTTTCTAGAAGCCCACTCCTTCTGGATAATTTCAGATATGATAGAAGGTACTCTGTGCACTACCAGTGAAAAGTAATCACCAATCCTACCCCAACAATGAACACTGTGAATTATAATAATGATTGGCCAGGCAAGACATGCTCACTGGTACCATGGTGGCAAAAAAGTTATGGGAGTAACCAAGCACTTTCTGAATGAAACTAAGGCCTACTCCATAAGCTGAAATTTACACCTGCCACTAATTTCAGGTCCAAGATCCTGTGGTTAGACAGGTCACAGTCCTAAGAGAGCAACTGCTACTATTGTTCTACTAAATGGGCACAGCATTAAACTTGCTCCTAATGACTTGTTATTATACCCACAGAGTAACGATCTCTCAACTCTCATAGAGAATCTTCCCTTTGCACTAGATAACAATAAACTCAAAGGCCCACAACTGGTCTGATAGAGTGAATAAGATACTTTAGAATGCTCAGCTACAAAGAGGACATCTATATCGCATACTTTCCTTCCAAGGCTCCAGGCTTATTGTGGAAGGTAGGACAGAGAGATTGTAAGGGTCAGACGTGATGAATGACTACAAAAATCAGCAGGAAGTTTCTGCATATGAATTCAAAAAAGTTAAGACAGCATACATGAGACTTGTGCAAGTTCAAGCCAGACAAAATCCCAGCATGAAGAGGGGAGGTGAGCATGAACTCCCATCCCTAGCTGAGATGTTATTGGTTATCAATAACCATGGGTAGTACAAACATAGGATTTCTTTAAGACTGTGACCTCTGGTGAGTTGGCCACACTCCAGGGTGTACGAGTAATGTAGCGGCGGTCAGATAAATTTGGAAATAACCAAAAATAGTCCTTTTAGAATAAATCAGTTTTAATAAAAGGAGAAAGTGGGATACACTTACAAAGCCAAAGCTCCAGCAAAGCAGAGAGTCAAGCGGGGGAAAAAACAAGGCCATCTATCCCCAACCCGGTTCTTTTTAAAGGTACCTTTCTCCCCTGGAGCAGCCATGCCCCTGAAGGCATGGATTGGCCAGCTGCCCCAACATCTCCCCCTTTTGTCTAAATAAGGCAGATTCAGAAACCAAATACAACTATATACAATGGGAATAGATCATATAAAATTACAAGAAACAAACAATATTAGGCGAGGAACATATAACAGAAATTTTACTAAACATTCTACTTCAGGAAGTTTAAATAATGTAGATGGTAGCTACAATTATCTAATCTTCAACCTCATCAAAGATCTGAGAAGGGAAGTAATATTACTAAAGCAACCAGGAAGCACAAATGAGAAACTTCTAAAATGTGCAACAGATGACAGAGACAACTGACTACCTGGGCAACCACACAAAATCTTGTTAGCAATGTTGAGGCAACTAACTTTGGCTAAGGCCTGATATAGCCTGACATATCATTTTTCAATGGCAAGGAACCTTTAGTAGAACTATCCTATCCTGTCTTGGCAAGATAAGACAATTCTGTTTTATCCATTTATGGATATTTTGTATCTTAGTCAGTAGTGGAGGTATGGGCTTTTCTTTGCCCAAAGGCCAGTTCTGCCAAGAAGAAGCAAACTCCCAGTGGAGTGTCTTTGGTGCTCAACGTTCTCTCGGGAGTAGAGCATTGTTGCCAGGAGTGATTATGTCTCATAAGCACAAAACTCTGGGTTAGATTAAATTCCATGTTCTACAGCTCTTCAAAGAGGTCGAAGATTATGCTATCTATACTAAATATAATCTCTATGTGTCTAAAAAACCTGATTATCCTAAATATAAATATGACAAACATATAATTCTCAACACTTATCTAACTGTATGACTAATAGAATAGACAACTGTGCAATAAATGAAGACAATGATTTCCAAATATAAACAGGGACATTACATAAATTATATCCGAGGTAGAAATGTACATTGCAATATGGTAAATATCTCAATATAACAATTGTTTCAAACAGAGTTAGGATCATACTCTCATACAATGTTCAATATATCAATATACAAGAATCAGCAGCACCCATATAGTTTTCAAAATACAATAACTCACAAAAATCAATTATTCCTTCAGACCAACAGTTAATCCCTCCTTTTTTTGGAAATAAAAAAAAGGAGTGTGTGTGTGTGTGTGTGTGTGTGTGTGTGTGTGTATGTAGTTTATACCTGAGTCCATATAAAGCCTTTCTCAACCCCTCAACCCTATACCAGCCACCAATTCGTGTACCTAAACCTGAAGGTAAACTTTGTTGGGAGAGGGGGCGTCATCATCTAAGATTGCTTCCAGCTGACATAGGGTGACTTTTCTTCTCAAGGAGTCCTGTGAAAGCAAATGATGGTATAAAACCCAGGGTAACATTTCATCTAGGAAGAATGTGTCTAGCCTCTGAATATTTTGAGAAGATCCGGCCAGAATTTTGTCAAAAATGTGCACTATTCAAAAGTGTTATATGCAATTGGTACCAAAAAACAGGCCAAATATTAGTGCTACAAAAACATGACATCATAATAACCAGTTGGAGTTGATGTTGCAGGGCCCCATCTTCATCCTGGAAACCGCAAAGATTACTGAAGAAAAAATTTGTTGTTTGTTACGAGAAAGATAAGCATTATCTACAGAGACATATGCCGACATATACATGTATATCTTCAATGAAAGGTGCATTAAAGACAGACATAGATATTAGGGAGGGCAAAGAAGGCAAATATATTAGTATCATTATTAACATTATTAGTATTATTATTCTGTCTCATAACATGGCTCCTGACCTGAGACAGAAACTCTGAGAAATCTTTTATAAACAAGCATGGAATTGGAGAGGGACTGGGCCAGAGTCCAACTCCAAAAAACCAGCTCTAAATATTTATAAAGAAATGCATATTGACACACATTCAAAAAATTGTTTTTCATACTCAAGGAGCTTACCCAATGTTAATGCTGATCCTTGATGGGTTGCAACTGGTTTCCATCCATCAGTATTTAAGATATCCAGGGTCTCTCGGATCCTTTGAAGGTGAGCGTCTTTCTGTGGAGATAAGAAAAGAACCCTGCCCCCAAACTATAGGTCTCTTACCATCAGTATGTTCACCATCCTTGTGCATGAATTGTTATTCTTCTGTTTCAAGGGGCTTCTCCTCTTCAAACTGAACCTTTATTAACTTTAATGGTATCCACGATTTTTCTTCTCCTGTGGAGACAAGAGCAAAACCCCTTCCCCAACACAGCACATCCCCTGGCTTCCACTGTGAGGTCAACACATCCTTGAAATAAACTGGTTGATTTAATTCAGCAGACTTTTCCATTATCCAATGTCTTTCTGCAGCCGTATTCCCCTTCTCATTAGCATTGAGAAAATTCAAGGTTAGTAAAGCATTATATAATCTATTTCTGGGGGTATTTTCCATCCCCTTTTGTTTGTTTAACATATCCTTTATAGTTCTATTTGATCTTTCAATGACTGATTGACCTGTAGGATTGTAGGATATACCTGTAACATGCTTAATGTTGTAATAAGCAAAAAACTGTTTCATTTTCCTAGAGACATAAGCTGGACCACTATCCATCTTTATTTGTGCAGGTATACCCATGATGGCCATAACTTCTAACAAATGAGTGTTTACCGAATCGGCCTTTTCTGAGCTTAAAGCAGTTGCCCATTGGAAGCCTGAATAAGTGTCAATGGTATGGTGTACATATTTTAATTTGCCAAATTCTGTGAAGTGGAACACATCCATCTGCCAGATTTCATTCCTTTTAGTGCCCTTTGGTTTAGTCCCTGCAGGCAGTGGTACTTGGTCATAGAAAAAGCAAGTAGGGCATTTCTTTACAATCTCCTTAGCTTGTTGCCATGTAATAGAAAACTCTTTCTTCAAGCCTTTGCTATTAACATGATGCTTTTCATGAAATTCAGAAGCCTGCAGCATACTACTAATCAATAACTGATCAATATCTGCATTACCTTGTGCTAAAGGACCTGGCAGACCCGTATGGGATTGGATGTGTGTTATATACATAGGGCAAAGTCTGTTCCTGATCATGCCTTGTACCTGGATAAACAATGAGGTTAGTTCTGTATCATCAGGTAAGAATTCAGCAGTTTCAATATGTAAGATAACTCTTTCTGCATATTGTGAGTCAGTAACAATATTTAGAGGTTCCTTAAAATCCCTTAGCACCATAAGAGTGGCAAATAACTGTGCCTTTTGGACAGAATCATAAGGACTTTGTTCCACCTTACTTATGTCTTCTGATTTGTAGCCTGCCTTCCCTGATTTATTAGCATCAGTATAAAACGTGTGGGCTCCAGTTATTGGAGCATCATGGATGATTCTAGGAAGAATCCAAGAAGTTCTCTTTATAAAGTTAAGCCTCTTGCTTTTTGGATAGTTGTTATTAAGTTCTCCTAAAAAGTTAGCACAAGCTCTTTGCCATGGTTCATTATCTTCCCATAATTTTCTTATCTCATCAGCAGTGAAAGGCACTATGATTTCTGCTGGGTCCATGCCTGCTAGTTGACGAAGTCTCAATTTGCCTTTTATAATTAGTTCAGAAACCTTCTCCACATAGGTTTTTATTTTCTTACTTGGTTTATGAGGTAGAAAGATCCACTCTAAGATAATATCATCTCTTTGCATTAAAATTCCTGTAGGAGAAATTTTTGAAGGTACTATGATGAGAATACAACTGAGTTCTGGATTTACCCTATCCACATGTGCTTCCTGCAATTTTTCTTCAACCATTGTCAGTTCTTTTTCTGCTTCAGCTGTTAATTCTCTGGGACCGTTTAAGTCTCTTTCACCATCTAAGGTTTTATTTAAGTGAATTATCATATCAGGTGTTATCCCAACAGCCGGTTGAAGGCTGGAAATGTCTCCCAACAACCTTTGAAAGTCAGTAAGAGTCCGTAGTCGATCTCTCCTAATTTGTGCCTTTTGTGTGTTAATTTTTTGCAAACCTATTCTATAACCTAGATAATCAACAGAATCTCCTCTCTGAATTTTTTTTCAGGAGCAATCTGTAATACCCATTTAGGTAGAACTATTTTAACCTCTTCAAACAATCTTTCAAAAGTATCCATGTTTGAATCAGACAATAAGATATCATCCATGTAATGATAAATAATAGACTTGGGCAATAGCTTGCATATTATTTGCAATGGTTGATTTACAAAGTATTGGTACATGGTGGGAGAATTCAACATGCACTGTGAGAGGACGGTCCACTGGTATCTCTTGGTAGGTTGAGAGTTATTATAAGTAGGCACTGTGAAGGCAAACTTTTCTCTATCTTTTTCTTGTAAAGTTATTGTGAAGAAACAGTCCTTCAAATCAATAACTATGAGAGGCCATCCTTTTGGTAATAAAGAAGGCAGAGGAAGTCCAGATTGCAGAGAGCCCATAGGCTGAATAACCTTGTTGATAGCTCTGAGATCTGTCACCATTCTCCATTTACTAGATTTTTTTCTTAACCAGAAATACAGGAGAATTCCAAGGGCTGGTAGATTCTTCAATATGCTGAGCATCCAATTGCTCTTGTACCAGCTGTTCTAAAGCCCTCAACCTTTCCTCAGATAAAGGCCATTGTTTTGTCCATATTGGTTTCTCAGTCAACCATTTTAGAGGTAGGGCCATTGGTATTTCTGGAGGGGCATCTTTTGCTTTGTGTTCTTGTACAGCCCGAATGGCTGGTTTTCGCCATCTGTAATACCTTTTAATGTTTTCCTCAGAAATATATGCTCTAGAGGCAGCAGGAATGTTAATTTGGGTATTCTATTGCTGCAATAGGTCAGGACCCCATAAATTTACTGCAATATTAGCTATATATGACCTTAATTTTCCTTTTTGTCCTTCTGTCCCTATGCATTCAACCCATCTCGTGCTTTGTCTTACTTGAGATAGGGTTCCAATTCCCAAGAGCCGAACATTTACATCCTGTAGAGGCCAAGACGGATGCCAAGATTCTGGAGTAATGATACTAACATCCACTCCTGTGTCCAGCAGGCCAGTAATGAAAATGCCATTTACACATACTCTTAACTTCAGTCTTTGATCACTTATAGAAGTTTGCCAAAATACACATAATTCATATTTCAGGCCGTTTTTGCTTCTAAAAGCAGACATGGGTTTTCTGATTGTCCTGACAAGGCATGTTCTCCATAGTAATGGGAAATGACTGGACCACATTCACCATGGGGGCCTGCAAGAGGCCCCCCATTGCATTTTCTGCTTGCAGTGGATTTCCTTGCCTATCTCTTGATGATCTGCATTCACTGTCCCAATGGCTACCTTTTCCACATCTCCTACATAAACCTGAAGGCTGAGGCCTCCTATTCCTGTTAGGCCTTGAAGAGGCGTTATTATTATTATTTCGGTAAATCCTTTGTCTGCAATTCTGTTTCATATGTCCCATTCTGCCACAATTAAATCATTTGGTATTTTGATGTCTTCTTTTACCATTGGCAATTGTTTCTTCCACCTAGGCCTCATGCCATAGTCAACCGATTCAATACTCATTGTATGTAAGACCCATTCATCTGATGCTGATCTGATCTTTAGAGACGTCAAAACACTTTTGCACTCCACATTGGCATTCTCATAAGCCAAGGACTCAATTATTACTTGCCTTGCTTCTGGGTCAGATATCCCTATTTGTACAGCTTTAGTTAGTCTATGTAAAAAGTCAACAAATGGTTCCCTCTGACCCTGTTTAACTCTGATATATGATTCCATTCTCTGTCTTGGGTCTTGAACCCTGTCCCAAGCCTTTAAGGCTGGGTAGTACATATGGATAAAGTGTGTTCATCATAATTAGCTTGTTCTAGAGGATCAGAATAAAGTCTTTCACCCAGAACTTGATCTAGGGTAATGTCAACTTCCTTTGATCTTTCCTGCTGTTCTAAGAGCCTTGCCTCTTGTCTGAACATACACTTCCAGTTTAATTGAGGTCTGCTCTCTAGAACTGCCGATACTAGATCAATCCAGTCCCTTGAGGTTATTCTCACATTGATGGACCACGATTTTAGCATCTCCTTAACAAAGGAGCTATGCATCCCAAAATTCATAACAGCTTGTTTAATTTCTTTCAGATCATTCATACGGATGGGTTCCCATGTATATTCCTTGGTGACCTTAGGGTTTTTAGAACCAGTCACCTTCTCTGTTGTTATTATCGGAAAAATAGGCAGAGTCTTGTTAAAACTATCCCGGAGAGTTCTATTTACTGATGGGTTCAAGATTTTCCTTTCTACCATTTGCTCCTGTTCATCAGAGTCTATAATTTCCTCAATCTTTTCAAATCTGTTTACCATTGCCTTCTGCAATGCCTGAATCTCTTGCCCAGTATTATGTTCCAAGGCTTTCATAGAGGATTCAAAGGTATGAAGTTTGTCCAACACCAATAATGTCTCATCCTTGGACAGAATTTTCATGGCATGAATGGTGCCATCTTGTATTGAAATTCTGTCCATTAATCTTTCATAGCCCTTTGATAAAGTCTTGTTAATACATTCAACAGTTTGGATCTTCTCAGATAATGTTTCAGTTCCTACAGACAGGGACTGCAATTTATGATTCAAATCAGCTGTTCCTGCCTCCATATCATGCACCTTTTTCTCAAATGATAAAGCCATCTCAGAGAAACATCTATTATTCCTTTCCTCATGAAATTCAAACTTCTCCTCGAGAACTTCAAACCATTTACAAATCTCTTGCATATTTTTCTCAATTAACAAAGCCATTTCAGAGGAGGATCTATTATTCCTTTCCTTGAGAGCTGCAAACTTCTCTTCAAACTGTTTATTGGTGTGGCAGAAGTTGTTTCCCAAACCAGTCATGTCCTTCTTTAATTTTTTTAACTTCTGCCTGTAAGGACTCTATCAATTTTCTATTTTCCAACCATGTTGTAATGAAAAAAATAAAAATAAAGAAGATACCAAGCCCTGTAATATCCAGCCCAAGGAAACCACATCTGCATCGCTCCAAAATTCAGTCATCGTGTAATTAAACAAACTATAAAATCCTTTAATGGTGATATAATCAGACATTTTAAATCCGAATATTTAATTTCAATCGAAAGAAAAATTACCTGTAATGACCGTTGTCTGCCAGGAGATGGCGCTGTGCACCTAGATCCACGTGGCCGGGGGATATCAAAAATGGCATCTGGGATCAAGTGTAGAGGCAGCTTTTGATGGCACACAGGGATACGAATC
>NW_024582209.1:0-40317 GCF_903992535.2 Arvicola amphibius | reverse complement strand
CCTAAGTTACAGAGTAAGACTCTTGTCTCAAAGAGAGAGAGAGAGAGAGAGAGAGAGAGAGAGAGAGAGAGAGAGAGGGAGGGAGGGGAGGGGAGGGAGGGAGGAAGAAAAAAGTAAATGCTAATATACTTAGCCTATAAAAGCCAGGGGGGGAGAGAGAGAGAAAGAGAGAGATCCTCGAACATCTGTAAGAGGTAGAAAATAACTCATAAGATGGTAGATTTAAGCAGGATCATCTTAGTCTAAAGTGGAGCAGAGTAAACTGGTGGCTACAGTTTATTGGATATTTCAAAACAGTCAGCAAGCGCTGGGGATGCTCAGTAGTGGAGGGCTTGCCTCACATGCCTGAGGCCTTAGCCAGGAGGATCTTGGGTAGACCCAACACTAAGAATGGTAAAGGTGAACTCATGAATAAGCCAGTTGTCCAGACCTATGTTGTATAAGCTGTAATGTTGAGATGCCATACTGTACTTCACCAGGCCTAACGGCCTGAGTTCAATCCTAGGAACTCACATGAGGGGAGAGAGCCAACTCTCCAAAAGTTGTGATCCCAACAGGAGCTCACCGCATATGCGTGCCCATACCCGCCCCACATACACACAGATAAGTAAATAAGTATAAATAAAAAAAAAAAAAACAGAGCTGGGATGTAAGTCAGTGGTAGAGCAGTACTCTAGCATGCACAAAGCCTGGGTCTCAGCACTGCATTCAATAAACAAATAAATAAGTGCACTGCTTACATTAAATGTCTGGTAGGTGACAGGATTAATAACCAGGATGTATTTTTTTTATAAAACACCATAAACCAACAGGAGAAAAACCATCCAACAGAACAGGCAAAGGACATGAAGAGAACTTTACAGGGTGAGAAAACTATTAAGTGCTATAAATATAAAAAAACAATTTCTTTAATGAGGGCATCATAGGCAAGTAATAATAAGTTACATTTCTCATTCAACTTTTTGACAAATTTTCCAAATCACTTATCAGTGGCCGTTGGCCAGGACATGAAAACAGGAAGCCATGCACTGTTAGGTGGTAGGGTAAGTGGCACCATCTCTGGTGAGCAGAGACGTCTTTTAAAGCCTGGGAGAGTTAAAGGGACTCCTGCCACCCACTAGACCTTATCTAGTGAACAGCACAAAGGGCCACGTATGCCTGTCCCGTGTATGCGGCCTCCTGGCAGCAGGGTTGTTTTCATTCCCCCCAAAGGATAATGAAATACTATACAGTGGTTAAAACGAATAGACCAAACAGACTTGTTTACACATGCTGTATCTCAAAATAACAATAATTGGCCATGAAAACAAAAAGCTGCAACAGGATGTGGGCTGAATAAATATCATTTGTGTAAATTTTCAGGAATACCGAACCCAGTAGGGTACGCTGTTTGAGGATGATAGGCAATTCATAGACATACTGGAGGGGAGGTAAATTAGATGGCCCGGGCCTCGTCTCCGTCTTTTAGTGAGAGCTGCATATTGCCCGGTTGCCTTCTAAGACCCGTTCCAACCCCGACATCCCCAGGGTTCCATGAAGTGAAAAAAATTATTCTGCCTTTTCCTCTCGGTTCCAGTTGGGGTTCATCCCTAACTTAACCAGGGCACCTGCTCACTTTTTTTCTCGCTTTCTTTTTTCACTCCGTTCCCAGATCTTGCCAGCTCCTCGGCATTCAACAAACACGCGTTTCCGTGAACCTGTCCAGGAAAGAGGGTCATCTGTCACGGTTGGAAAAAGCACTGTGTACACGGGGGCCGAACAGCAACTTGGGGTCAGCAAGCTGCTCCCCGCTTAGCCTCAGTTTCCTCCCAAGCAGCCCGTCTAGCTCCTTCCAGCCCGTGCCCTCAAGGATTCCAGGAATTCTGTCCTTTCTGGCCGAAAACAACACTGAGGCTTTTCACAAAGCACTCCCACCCCCACCCCTCGCTCCCCTTAGATCCACAGCCCGCGTCCCTGGAACCCGGGCTGCACCGCGCTGGTCACATGAACTCCGGCTTTCTCTGGTGTGACGGCTCTCTCCGATCCCTTTGTGAGCGCAGGTTTTGAAAGCCAGCGACCGGGTTCTGGGTTTGAGGCGCGCAGGCGGCCGCCGGCGGAAGGCTGTCGGAGCCCATCGGCCCGCCTCCAGAGCCAACGCGCCGCGAGAGTCGCGCGCCCCGGATTCCGCTCCGCCGCCGCCGCCGCCCGCCGCGGCCTGGCCCGAGGGCGCCGGGCCGCCAGGACGCCAGGTGAGCCGCGAGGGCCCGGGAGCCGCGACGGGCTCAGGGCGTGTCCGGCGCCGCGGCGGCCCGCGCCTCACTGTTCGCTCCTACCGGCTGTAGATGGAGCTGTCTGGGTTCCGGCCGCCTCCGACGAGCCTCCGAGCGCTCCTCTTGAAACGCCTGAGAGGGACATGCCTCCCAGGATGCAGTTTGTAGCAACATGGCAGCTGCGGTGCAGCTCCCCTGCTGAAGAGGCGCCGGGACGGCCGCGCAGCTCGCAGCCGGGGCCCGGGCCGCAGCCGGGGTCGCAGCGTCGGCCGCTCGGGGCGGGCGAGCGCGCCGGGGGCGGCCGCGGAGCGCCGGGGCCCAGCTTGCCGCCGGGAGCAGCCCGCACAGCCGCGCTCCGACGCCGCCGCCGCCGCCGCCCGCGCCCGCCCGCCGCGCGCAGCCCCGAGCAGGCCGGTGGCCCGACGGCCGCGTAGCCCCGGCGGGCGAGGCCAGGCCGCGCCGCACTGCCAGCCCACCCACGACTCCGGGCCTGCGTGGGACTGCGCGCGGCGGCGGCGGCGGCGGGGACTGCGCGGCGCGGGCCGGGCGGCGCAGGGCCATGGCCGAGGCGGCCCCGGCTCCGGGGAGGGCAGCTCGCGCGCGCACGGACGCGCGGCCTCGGGGCCCGGGGGACTGCCTGCGTGCTCCGGGCTCGGCGGCCCGGCCTGGGGTCTCGGTAAGGGCCGGGCGCGGCGACGTTAGCGGGGAGGGGGCGCCCTAGCGGGCTCGCGCGCCCCCTGGGGGGGAGGCCGGCCGGGGCGGGCGGGAGCGGCGGCCGTCCGTGCGAGGCTGCGCGGCCGCACGGCGCCCGGACACGCGGCCCGAGGTGGGGCGCGGGCGGCGCGCTCGCTCCCTGGCTGCGGAGCCGGCGCTGCGTCCGTCGGGGTGGCCGGCGGCACGTTTTCCGCAGAGCTCGGCCCCGCGGAGCGGCTCCCGGCCTGGGCGCGGCGCTGACGCGGCTCTCCCATTTCGCAGAGCGGAGACACTGAGGCACGGACACCCGGCGGCGACCTGCCCTGCCTGCCCCAAGGTCACGTAGCGAGTCGGCCCGGGCTGGGTGCCCGCAGCCCCGTTGAGGCCTGCCCTGCGTGCTGCGGGCCTGGACGGGAAGGGGGCGGCGCTGGCGGCGGCTTCACCGGGGTGGGCGGCCTGGGCTGGCTGAGCACTGGCTGCGGCCCGTCGGGGGAGGAGGGGAAGGCCGGGCAGCGCCCAGCCCAGCGTCTCTGATGTGGGGGGCCCTGTGACCCACTGCGTCTGCATCAGGAGGGCCCCGAGTCAAACTTGGGGTACCGATGGATGGGGTCTGGCGAGTGAACACCTAAAAGGTTGACGTACCTCTTCAGAGGGTCATTCAATAATTAAACGCCCTCCCACCCAACGTGCTCTCTGAGGCACCCTATCTCTGCTAGGCGGGTTTGCTAGGGGGGTCCGTGCCTTTGAGCCTGTTTCCCATGTGTTCAGGAAGAGCTGGGATAGATGGCTTTCTAAAAGCCTGGCAATTCTTAAAATAACAGTAACAAAACTCATGGGAAATAAAACGAAGATTTTTTTTTTTTTTAAACCTGCCTACCTCTGGGCTTAGGTCTCCAGAACCCTTTCATGGCATGTAATTCTGGCAGAACCATTCTGGGTCATGTATGAAAATGCCACATCTTTTGTAAGAAGTCTGATGTGTTTCGTTATGCGCTTTTCTAGTAGATTGGCATGGATCCTGAAGCCCCCATTCTCTTAACCATACAAGGAGGGCGAAAGAGAGACAGGTAGAATCTATGAACTATGGCACAGAGGAGTTATAGCCTTCCTCTCTCTTCTAGGAGTTTGAGGATTTGAGCTTATAGGTATCTTTATTTAAGGGTAAGATCAAGCCACAGGTTTACTGGAACTGATGACATTGTATCAGGACTTAAGTAGCAGAAGGGGAAACAGACGGGCCTTGTGATTCTTCACCCCTTTCCAGTACTCCAGGTCCCTAAATGGAGGAAACAAAATATACTCTTTTCCTTTGAGCTCTGATTTAACTGGCTAATAAAGATGTCTTGCCCTGTTGGCTTTATTTACTATAGTGAGCCTTTTTTTCTTGTTTGAGTTAAAACTTTGTGTTAGGCAGGCACCTAACCTGCCTTCCAGGTATTTTGTTCCTTCTTCCTACTAATTATAGGCAAATACCCCTCAGGTAGACAGTCTTAATGTACCTCTTGTGTTGGCTCTGTTGGTTCCTTTACCTGTGTGAGTGAGGCTTCCATGTAAGGGATCTGTCTAGTCTTGCTACCAACTCAAAAATGAAGGGCTGAGAGTTAAGACGTTCTTGACCACTTTCAGTGTTTTGCAGAAGTATGCATCTGTGTGTATGTTGAGAAATCGCTTGCATTAGGTTTCCTAGGGGATCTCAACACCACCATAATCAGCGATGTCTTTAAGGGATAGGGCCTTCCTTCCCCATGTGCCTGTGGTAAGCCTCCCATAAGTGTTAAATCACCAAGCCTCTGACTTGGCTCACACCTATCAGCTGCCTGTCTATAATTGAGGCCTAGAGTCCGTGTGACCTGAGGCAAGGCACATGTGACCTCTCCTATTTTCTGTGTTTTCATAGGCTAAAGGTGGATAACTCTAGTAGTATCTAGTTCATCAAGTTTTGTGTGGCTCAGGTGAGGTAATCCTTTAAAATGCTTAACACAGTTTATGGCACATAATAAATCCTAAATATTTACCCTGTTAATAAGCTCCCATATAACAGCTATGGGTCGTACTTTCTCAAAGATCTGTGCTGGACAAGGTCTCAAAATCTTCAGTCCTTGGCTTAAAAGTATATTGCTACTGTGGTGAAGTCACGTGAATCAAAGAGGAGACCTAAGAAAGGCAGCTGTGGGAGGCATGGCGTGCGTTTAGACAAGTCGTCCATAGATGGCAAAAGGAGCCTCGTTACTTACCTAGACAGTCGTTTCAGTTTATCAGTGTACAGTTGACGCACTCCGCAGCCATTTATTGAGCACAAGTTAATTTCCTTACAGAACACTCTCATAGAGAACATAGAGGCTGAACGGGGAGTCCTTGAGGGAATATTATGAAGAGAAGAACAAAAATGGTTATAGAAAAACTCCGTTTAGATGCAGTAAAGGTATTGAATGGCTAGATAAATGGACTGGGCACTCAGGAAGAGCGTGGCTCCAACTCCCTCGTGGTTCAAGTTTTTAACGTGGATGTGGCAAGATGGGGGTCAGAGTGCCAAAACAAAGCACATCTTTATTCTGCCTCTGGTCCCTAACACTCTTATCACACTCAGAACTAGTGTAAAATCTGCACGGCTTCCGTCTTTGCAAACCTACCTTATCCCTCATTCCCTACCTCAAGAGCCACAGTGAGGGAGCCTAGCCCAGCAATGTACACCTGTCCCAGTGGGCCATCTACCTAGGAAACCTGGACTCCTGAGGAGGCTGAATTGCCTGTGTTACCCGCCACCATATCCCAGTGTCCTTTACTCGGAGCAGAAGCCAGTCGCCATGCGCCAAGCCCCAGCCTCTGCAGATAAACAAGCAGGCCATAGTGGAAAGGGCAGCAATAGATATTGATGGGACCAGCAGCCAAGTGCTCTGATTCTCCCAAGTCCCCTTCCCGCCTGCACATCGTTCATCACATCTGAACGTGTTGGGGAAGCGTGGCTCTGTAGGAAACAGAAGGTGGCATAGCCGTCCTTTTTGTGGCGTCCCTAATAGCTTTACCATCGATGTCTACATCAGTGCCACTGTCGGGAGACATTTGCTTCCTTGGAATGTCTTATTGTTGCAAAAACTGAGGACCTTTTAGCATGAATGCTTGTCTCTTAGATTTGCTTTGCCAGCTGGAGACTGACCTTTAATGCTGTCTGTCCTCTCCTTGAACACAGGTCCAGCAGCTGGACATGGAGGACGAACACTCATCACCTCTGTCATTCTCCAGCGTTCCACACAAAGAGTCTGTGCATCAGGCCCCTGCTGGACTCCCCAGAGAAACTGTGTTCCCTTCTTGCATTCTTCCCCCCAAAGAAATTCCTTCCTTGTCTCCCACTGCCCTCCGGCAAGGTGCCCTGCCCCAGACTGACAGTACTCCTAAGCAAGAGACTTCTGGCCAGATGTCACATGTTCTCCAGAAGGGACCTTCACTCCTGTATCCTGCCACCTCAGAGCAAGACACACACCACCAGGTATCCCTGGCTTCCCAAGAAGAAACCCAGTATTCTCCTTCAGCTGCTGGTCAGGGGACCCCTCTCCTTTCCCACTCCATCCAACATCAGGAAGCTCCACCCCACTCTCCTGAGGTTTCTGAGAAAGACTCGCTGACTTTGTCACCCACGGTTGTGGAAACCGACATGAATGCCCTGCTCCAGAGTCCCACTTCGCAAAAGGACGCTCCTTTTCATACCTCTTCTGCAGCCCAGAAGGAGCAGCCACTGCCCACCGCAGAGATCACTCGCCTGGCTGTGTGGGCTGCCGTCCAAGCGGTGGAGAGGAAGCTGGAGGCCCAGGCCATGCGGCTGCTGACCCTGGAGGGCAGGACAGGGACAAACGAGAGGAAGATAGCGGACTGCGAGAGAACCGCTGTGGAGCTCGCCAGCCACCTGGAGAGCAAGTGGGTAGTGCTGGGGACGCTGCTGCAGGAGTACGGGCTGCTGCAGCGGCGCCTGGAGAACATGGAGAACCTGCTGAAAAACAGAAACTTCTGGATCCTGCGGCTACCGCCAGGCAGCAATGGAGAAGTTCCCAAGGTACACCCATTCACTGGGGTCTTCCCGAGAAAACCATCTGCAGGGGAACATGGCTTAGGGATTTAGTTCAGTTGAAAGAAAGGGAAGGTGATGGTTGGGAAAGGAAAATTAAGAAGTAAGGCTCCCTGCTGTCCAGTATTGCCTCAGCAAGAGCAAATTATTGTTAATTTTTTGGTATAAAAGTTCACTTACAAAGCAGTGAGCGAAGCCCTTCCCAGAGCCTGAGATTAGGATGCAGAAGGAAGGCTTGGAAGAGTATGTAGAGCCTGTCCTTTCAGTGTGCCCTCCGTACACTCTGGTTCTGCACGATGACTTCTGCCCACTCCAGGTTAATATCTCTGTACTGAACATGAACAAGTTCCTCTAGCTGTCCCTGAGAGATAAATTATAACAACTGTACCCAGCATTCACACTGAGGCAGCATTGCATGCCATCAAGGGATGATTTAAAGTGCTGGAGCTTTTTTATAGGTTTTATGAAATTACTGTGCCATTATATATAAGGACTTCAGCATCTGCAGACTTTGGTATCCTGGGGTTCTGGAACCAATCCTTTGCAGGTACCAAGGGACAATTGTACTAATGAGCAATGCTTAATGCTTTACCATCAGACAGCACAGGCAGAAGAAGGTAGTTTCACTGTTAGAGGTTTTGTGTTTTTTGTCAGTTTACTTCTAAATCTTTAATGCCAATAAAGCTCATTCAGGAAGTATCCTTGAGGAGCTAAGGACCAGGCTTTCATCTTATTTTACACACCACTCTAAAGGAACATGAGTGTAGACCAGTTTTCTTTTTGTTCCAAACAGACTGTAAGCCAGTACTTCCTGAGGGCTGGTGAGCATTAGAACTCTAGGACCTCACTAAAGGTATACTGGTCGCTGAAGGTCCAGGGCGAGGCCTAAGAGTCTGCATTTCCTGCAGGTTCCCTGTTGCTACTGAAGCTATGTGTTTTAAAGGCAGGGAAAGGCCCCTGGCAAGATGAGTCCTCCAGTCCATAAAGCCCTCTAAGCAAAGGCAGGGGAGGAAGGCTTTCCTCTCCTGTCCTTAAGAAGGGGAGCTGGGGTTTAACAGTCTGTGGTATTAGATCCCTTTGGTCTTTTCTGACCCAGTTGTTTGGTTTTAGGTCCCTGTCACATTTGATGATGTCGCCGTCCATTTCTCAGAGCAGGAATGGGGAAACCTCTCTGAGTGGCAGAAGGAGCTCTACAAGAATGTAATGAGGGGCAACTATGAGTCTCTGGTCTCCATGGGTAAGAAGGCAAACATTTGGTTTGGTTTGGGTTTTATTTGGTTCACTGATGGAGGTGCTTGTTTGTGTTTACGTTTGTATGTATGAGTTGTTTTGTTATAGAGCTGCCCTGGCTGACCTAGAACTTGCTGTGTAGACCATGCTGGCCTCAAATTCGCTGAGATCCTCCAGCTTCTGCCTCCCTAGTACCAGGATTATAGGAATGCACTGCCACGCTTATGTTAAGTTTAATAGGATCTTTCTGTTGAGAGAGGCTAGCCTGAAACAATCGTTTATCCCAGGCTGCCCTTGAATTTACAATCCTGCTGCCTCAACTTCCTGAATGTTGAGACATGCACTACCACACCTTGCTTCAGAGAGAATTTTACTTGTTTTGTGTGTATGTGTATAATATGTTGTGTGCATTTCTGCACGTGAAGGGCAGTGGTCAATGTCAAATGTTGTTCTTAGTTTTTTGAGATGAGGCCTGTCACTGAGCTAGTTTACCTGACTAGGCTGGCTGGCCAGTGTGCTTCTGTTTCCCCCAACCCCCGACCCCGCCAGCACTAGGGTTACAGATGGTCACCACCACACCTGGCTTTTACATGGGTGCTGGGTGGGAATCAAGCCCTTGTTTTCATTCATACTGAGCAGGCACTTTAACAACTGAACCATCTCCCCACCTGCAAACATAATTTTAAAGAGTGCCACAGATGGGTTAGAGTTGCTCAGTGGTTAAAAGTTCCCAGCACACACATCAGGTAGCCTACAACTACCTGTAAGGCCTGCCCCAAAGGTCTGACACTCTCTTCTGAACTTTTTAGGCACCTGGGATCACATGTACACAAACATACATGTACATGTAATTAAAAATAAGATAATTTCTTCTTTTAAAAAGTAACATTAATAAAAACAATAATAACAGAAAAGCCAAGCCTCTCACATACTCTTGTATATCAGTATGGCACAGCTGGAACAATCCATACATAGAGACACCACACTCTGGAGAAGCACTTGGGGCAGCAGGGTGAAAAGCTGGCCAGACGGTGGTGGGCTTCTCCATCAGAACATTTCCCCTGTATCCTGCTCACAAAATTCATTTATCTAGGAAATTATTATTAAAAGGAAAGTCACTAGAAGAGAACACATGCACTGAGGGCCTACTGTGTGTCAGCAGGGTGTGAAATGCTTCCCAAGAATACCATGTAGTGAGGGACTGAGGACAAGACCAGAGACCTAGTTTTCTTACTCATGCAACTGAACACTGTCACTTACTGAGGCCATATGGCCCCTGGGTCCTAGTCCCATTAGGAAGTCACAGTCTTAAAGAAGTCTGTCTTTATACCAAGGTCTGTTGGTTCTTGTTTTCATTAAAAACGTGAAGAGACAAGAATTGAAAGGTGGACTTTCTTTCTGTATGTATCCTTTTCTCTCATGTGTAATTTTTTTTATATAAATAAAAGAAAAATCTGAGGGTCTCAGTAGATAAAGAGCTTGCTGTGCCAGCATAGGAAACCTAAGTTTGCCACCGCTCAATGTAAAAGTGAGACACAGTGATGTATATCTGCATCTCCAGTGCTGGAGGTGCCTGGAGCTTTACTAGCCAGTCTAGTCAAAACAGCTTCAGGTTCAGGGAGAGATCCTATCTCGAAAAGGAGGAAGGAGATGGGCGGTGGTGTTGCACACTTTTAATCCCAGCACTCATGAGGCAGAGGCAGGAGGAGCTCCATGAGTTCGAGGCCAGCCTGGTCTACAGAGCAAGTTCCAGGATAGGCTCCATAGCCACAGAGAAATCCTGTCTCAAAAAACAAAAAATGAGGGACAGTAAAGAGAAGGACACCTGATGTGAAACTCTGGCTTCCATACATGCACACAGGTGAGTACGCCTGTGTACCCCCACCTGGCAGCACAAACACGAGAGAGAAATGTTTGCATGCTGAGTACACTGTTTGACAAAGACTTTGATTCAGGTGCTAGAGGTGTCTCAGCAGTTAAGAGCACTGGCTGCTCTTGAAGAGGACTTCAGTTTGGTTCTCAGCACCCACATGGCAACTATCTGTAACTCCAGTACCCTCCTGAAGCATCTGTGGGTATGAGGCACACATGGTACACATACAGACATGTAGGCAAACACTCATACACATAAAATAAAACTAAATAAATATGGGGCTAGAGAGAGAGCTTATATTACAAGCACCTGCTGCTCTTCCAGAAGACCTGGATTTGATTCTCAGCACCTACATGGTAGCTCACAACCATGTGTAACTTCAGTTCCAAAGGATCTGATGCCCTCTTGCCTCTATAAGCACTGTATACATGGTGGACAAACAGACATGTAGGCAAAAATGCCTGTAGACTTAAGTGAACTGATTTATGCTAGAAAAGGTAATTTTAGACATATTTTTCCATAGGCTAACATTACTCTTCTTAAAAATTTATGTTTTTTTTAAATACCGGCATAGTTATGAAAAGTTACCAATTTTCAATAACAAAGAACAACCACTATGCACTCACTATCGCCACCCCACAGAGGAAGTGTCCCCTTTAGATTTTGTCCTTTCTCGTCTTTTCTGTACATGTGTAAACATATGCACAGTATATGCCCTATTATACATGTGTGCAGAGTTTGCACGAAGGCGACCATTCACTTATAGTACCTTACATTAGACCAGGGGACAGCTTTCTTTATCAGCACCTGTAGGCCACAACCCTTGGAAAGAAGGTACAGTATCCAGGTGAACTGTGGCTTTTTAAAAAAAAAAAAAATGTTTTGATTGTTTTGCCTTCATGTTAGCATGTGTACCACATGCATGCCTGGTGCCCGGGGAGACCAGAAGAAAACATTGAACTCCCCTAGAACTCGAGTTACAAGGGATTGTGAGCCACCACGTGGGTTCTAGAAACCTAACCCAGGTTGTCTGCAAGAGCAACAAGTGTTTTTAACCCACGAGCCTTTTCTCTAGCCCTCTGAATTCTGGCTTTTGACTGTATGGCTGCTGAGGCATGCTGCTTCTGTCTCTCGCTGCTGTTGTGATAAACAGCCCTGTAAGTCTCTGCATCCACCCAGTGATTGACGGTACAGATGTGAAGTGGGCTTGGGGTAGAGGATGGACTACCGTGGTGCCTCCTAGATGGCTGAACCCATGTCTTGTCTGCAGCAGCACATGAGAATGGATTTCTTCACACCCTTGTTTATTCTGTTGTTTTAAATCTCTGTCGTGTTTTGTTTTGTTTTGTGAGACAAGATTTTGTAACCCAGACTGGCCTCAGATGTGCTGACCTTGAACTCCTGATTCCTCTCCGTTCCAAGTACTTAACATAGGCAAATATTTGTCCTTTCGATAATGAAAAACTGATACTATTTTTATTCGAGTGTATTTATTTGGTGGTTAGTGAAGTTATGCCTCTTTTCTATGTGATTTCTAGTTATTTGTCGCCTGTGAATTACCTATTCATACTTTTGCTCCTTTTTCACTGATTATAAAGGTTGCTTCTGTATAATTATGAATTAACCATTTGCTATATGTGATGAGTGTGTATGTTTCTAATATTTCTGCCACATGTCTTCATCTTTTTATTTTAAAATAATCTTAAACTTTTTGAGGAGTATTGAGGCTTGAACGTAGGGTCTCATATATGTAAAGCATATGTTTTACCACTGAGCTACATGCCTGCTGTAACTTTTTCTTTTTCTTTCGGAAGCAGGGTTTCACTATGTAGCCTTGGCCAACCTGAAACTCACAGTATAGTCCAGGCTCACCTTGAATTCACAGAGAGCTGCCTACCTCTATCTCCCAGTGCTGAGATTAAGTGTGCATGCTACCACATCTGGCCTCTTACTTTGTTTTTTTTTTATTTTTTTTTTCCTTGGGTACAGGATCTCCCTCTATGGCCCAAGCCAGGATTAGATTCACAGCAGTTCTGTCTCCGCCTCCCAAGTGCTGGCATTACAGACATGAGCCATCATGATTGGCAACCCTTTTTTATATAAGGAACTCTATCAGTATTTTGTTTTATGAATTTTATACTTTATCAGGGTTAGTTTTTGCCTCATACAATCTGAGTTTTGTCATGAAGCTCCTGAGCAAGCTTCAGTACCTGTGAACAGCGTGAAACAAACACATGTGCACAGTGGGCCTGGAGAAAGAGGCTGAATGCCTGCCCATTTATTTTCCAGCATTGCTAGTCCCTGGAAGAGGGGCTGTTCTAGGTCACATCCCCTCAAATGATACCTTTACAGAATACAGTGCCACCTCTTAACCATGGAATATTTTCTTTCCTTCCTTCTGCCCAGACTATGCAATATCCAAACCAGACCTCATGTCACAGATGGAGCGTGGAGAAAGGCCAGTCATGCAAGAGCAAGAGGACTCTGAGGAGGGTGAGACACCCACAGACCCCAGTGCTGGTGAGTGGCAAAAAATGGATGCCCAGGGCCTACATCCTGGGCCTTTCAGTAGTCAGGTGGCTACAGTTTGGAGCGCCACAGTAAGAGAGGATCTGAACAGCATGGTATGATAGCAAGCTGTTCAGGAAGAAGGCCTGCAGATAGATGGTTGCTCTGCGTCTCCCATGACCACCAGGAGCCCAGGTAGCTAATAAGTAGGAATGCATAGAGTTCATTGTCTTGGAGTTTTTGTTTTTGTTTGTTTGTTTTTTGACATGACCCATTCTTGCCATCCTTTTTGCAGGAAGAATCACAGAGAAGGCATTGCTGTATTAGGCTCATTTCTCCTAGATTTCCCATAGTAGGCTATGCCTTCAGAGTAGAGGGCAGTAATGGACTTTACTAGGCAGTAGTCTGCACACACTCACTGTGAGTGATATTTTGGTGCATCAGTTTTGTAGGCTCTGCCTGGGGACTCCCTTTGGACTTGTATCACTTGCCCCAGAGATTTTGAGTATAAACATCCCTTTTCCCTTTGGTGGGTGAATGTAACTATCAAGAATAATAGAACATCAGCCACACCTCTAATTCCTGCACTAAGGAGGCATAGGCAGGTGGATCTATGCGTTTGAGGCCAGCCTGGTCTACAGAGTGAGTTACAATACAGCCAGAGCTAGTAACACAGGAAAACCCTGTCGTCGTCCCCCCCCCACAAAAAAAAAAAAAGAAAAGAAAAAGAAGAATAGAACATCATTGGGGATTCTACTGTTTTCAGAAAGGAAATCAGGAGATTATCCTGCTAGGGAACTCAGTGACCAGCAGCCAAACTTCGTTATGAGTGAATATCATTGATTTGAAGACTACAAGAAACAACCCAAGGCAGAAAAGGTTTCTTTGGGCTCTCAGCCTCAGAGGGGTCAGACCATGGATGCCTGGCCCATGCACTCCATGTCAAACATCAGATCAAGGGTGAGGCTTACCCCAACTCAATACACAGATAAAAATAGATGAATTTGAAAGTAGATGAAGTTGGGGGTTCATCTAGGGCTGCATGTTGGTTGGAGGAAAATCTGTACTTTAAAGGTTTGAGTGACCTCATCTGAAAATTAAGAATTGGGTGGAATAGAGAGATTCTGTGTAGAAGAACTCAGAGGCAGGGAGGCTTATTGTGGCAAACCCCTGAAAACAGGACTGTTGCCCCCTCTGGTTTAGATGCCAGGTCTGCACCAGGAGGTCCCACTCTTGTCATCTGCATCACAGACGGCCTCCCATGGAGGATGCGGAGGATGATTTCTAGCCCCTGACTCAGCTCACGGGGAAGATGAGAGATGAGGCTGGGTGAAGAGGAACAACAGGAATTCACTTTTGAGCATGTGGGGTGAGACCCCAGTAAGACCCCAGTGAGACCCCAAGGAGAAAGCCACTGAGCAGAGTAGCGTTCAGAAACAGAGGTCTGAACTAGAGACAGTTGGTTTCGGACACTGGGACATTTGGACGTTAGGTGTTGATGGTATAAACAGGGTTAGATTGGTCTGTAAAGTATAGAACCCTGACTCTTGGCAGATTTGGGCATCTAGAATCTGTTGATCAGAAGGAACTCAGGTCTTGGTTTTTTGGGGTTTTTTTGTTTGTTTGTTTTCTTTTTTAAGTTTTCAAGACAGGGTTTCTTTGTGTAGCTTTTGGCTGTCCTGGAACTCACTCTGTAGACCAGGCTGGCCTTGAACTCACAGAGATCCCCCTGCCTCTGCCTCTGACTCCGGAGTGCTGGGGTTAAAGGCATGCGCCACCACTGCCCAGCCCCCAGGTCTTGTTTTATCTTAATTTTTCTATGTATGTATGTATGTGTAGTGTGAATACATATATGTTTGTGTATGTAGGTTCCTGTGTCTATGTATGATGTCAAGAGTCTTCTTCAATTGCTCTTCACCTTATGTATTGAGGCAGAGTCTCTTATTGAACCCAGAGCTCACTGATACGGCTTGTTCCAGTATTCTTGTTTCTGCCTTCCTTATGCTGGGATTACAGGGGCCACTATGCCCAACCAGCATTTGCATAGTTTCTGGTGATCCAAAGTGGTTACTTATGTAACAAACACTTTAACCACTGAGCCATCTCCCTAGGGTGTTTTCTATTTATTTTATATGTATGAGTATTTTACTTGAATGTAAATACCACATGTGTGTCTGGTCCATGGAGGACAGAAAAGGGCATTGGGTCCTCTGAAACTAGAGTTATTGACAGTTTGAGTCACTATGACTTGCAATTGAACCCAGATTGTTGTTGCTTGTTTTGTTTTGTTTGAAACAAGGTCTCTCTGTGTAGTCTTGGCTGTTCTGGTGCTCTCAGTGTATACCAGGCTATTCTCAAGCTCACAGAGATTCTCCTGCCACTCCCCCTACCTCCAACAAATAAAAGGGGGAAACGAAGGAAGAGATGGGAACGAAAATTAAGACAAAGTGGGACTCTGTGAAAGATCCTGGTTACACCAGAAGGTTCTAGAATGTTTACAAGTAGAGGAAACTAAATAAACGCTACATATGTGTGAATGCTTTGAGCGTGGAGTTACATAGCTGAGGGGATTGAGGAGAATTTGAAGCTGAGTGTGTGACCATTAACAGTGAGCAAAGCAAAAGAAAAGATGATCACCTCTAGGAAAAAAGCCAGCTGCAGACACAAGCAACGCTGGCTGTGACTCCACATCAGGCTTACTGAAACCATGAGAAATCTGGTAGCTGGTGAGGGGGGTTGGAGGGGACTGTCCTGTCCAATTGGCTCAAGAAGTGTCCATTCAGGGGTGTTTTTAGGAGCCAGGAGGTAAGAAGCATGGATCCTTGGAATCCCTGGCAACCAAGTGTGTTTGAGGCCAGCCTGAGCTACCTGAGACCCTGTCTGTAGAACAGCTCGCAGCATGCGACGGTACTGTACACATCAGTCCTCTGAGAGCGGACGAAGGGCATCAGAATACTGTTTGTACCAGCACTTCTCAGAGAAGTCGGGGTGGGGTAGGATGACAACAGTAAAATCCTGTCACCTTTTTATTCTTTCCAGTGTTTTAATACATGCTTATTTGTATGTTTTATATTATAAATGTACTCTACTGTAAAACAAGTTCAGATATTAGAGAAGCACATCACTTGCCAGCTGTTTTTGCTAAAGTATCTGAGCCAGGCAAAGTAGTTTATTTACATCTTCAGTTCCAGCAGTCAGAGGGCAGAGGCAGGAGGATTAATAATGTGTCCAAATATTCAGTCGAAATTACTTTTAGTAACAAAGTATAAAGTTCACAATCTATTTGTAGACTTTCCTGTTGATATGCATTTAGTAGACCCAGTAAAGACCCTTCCTTATTAATATCTCTCTGCAGTATCCTGAAACTTTTAAAAATGGGTTTTCTAGGTCAAAGGCTGTGCCCATTTAAGCATTTAATAGATATTGGCAGATACCCTTCAACTACTACCTCAGTCTCTCTGCTTTCATCTAAATATGGAAGTAATGCCATACACTCTGGTCAGTAATCAGAGTTTAGCTTTGCATGACTTGCAGGAGTTACTGGTATAAACCAGTAGTTCTCAACCTTCCTAACGCTGTTCTTCATGTGGTGAACCCCAATGAAATAAAATTATTTTGTTGTTATTTCATAGCTGTAATTTTATTACTGTTATGAATCACAGTATAAATACCTGATACACAGGATATGTGATATGTGGCCTGTTGCACGAGGTGGGATCCCTTTGTTTGTCCCGGCTGCCCTACTAGCTTATGCCTGAAATAATCACACAGAAACTGTATTCATTTAAACACTGCCTGGCCCATTAGCTCTAACTTCTTATTGGCTAACATATTAGTTTAACCCATCTCCATTAATGTGTATCGCCACGTGACTGTGGCTTACCGGCAAGATTCTAACCAGCGTCCGTCTCAGGCAAGAGATCCATGGCTTCTCTCTGTCTGTCCTTCTAAGCATTCAGTTCTGTCTTCTCCATGCCTACCTAAGTTCTGCCCTATCAAAAGGCCAAGGCAGTTTCTTCATTTAACCAATGAAAGCAACACACAAACAGAAGGAACTCCTACACCAGTGACCTCTCTGGAAGGATAGTTCAGCAAAACCCACAGGTCGAGAACCTGGTATAAACTGTATACTGATGCTGTTCTTCAACTCTCAGAAGACTGATGTGCATACAGCCTTTCCTTTGTGTCTGACTCTGTTAACTCTTTTACTCTTCCTTTTCTTCTTTGAGATTATTTCTTTTCATTATTGATTTCTAAAAGCTTTTTGTTAGTGGCATCAGGGTCTCATAGCGCCAGGCTGGCCTTGAACTCCTGATCCTACCACCTCCCAAGTGCTATTCTAAAGATGTTTTACACATCAAAGGTATGCTTGGTGGTGACTCTTTATGAACTAAGCTTTGGCAGGTGGAAGTTTGACACCTATCCCAGCAGTGGGAGGCTGAGGTAGGCAGATCTCTGTGAGTTTCAGGTCTCACTATATAGTGAAACCTCTCTCTCAAAAATAAAATCAAAGATATTAGCTCCTGTCTGTCATATCTACGAAAATATTTCCCTAAGGTGGGAAGTACTTTTGTATATAGTATTTATATTTGTGTTGGTATAACCATTTTAAGTTTTTCTTTATTGAGATTAATTGGTCATTTTCTTTATGGTGTCTGAGTTTCACATCATCAACTGCAGAAATATTGGGCCATTTTATTCAGTAAATACTGTGAACACTGGACTTAGGCCTGTGGGCTTCCTAAAAACTGGTAAAAACCGATAATGCCAGCCTATGAGGAAGATGAGAGAGTTGGATCCATAGTTCATGGCAGGGTGTGGTAGTGCTTGTCTAGAATCCCAGCACCTGGAAGGCAGAGGAGGCAGGAGAGGGCTGGGGCTAATCCTGAAGGTATTGGAACAACTTTTAAAACTAGAACAAAACAAAACAAAAGAAATGTGAAACATAACCAGTTGTTTAAGTTTCTCCAAATATAACACTGCATAATTTCCATTAACAAGTAACCCTTATATATTCAAAATCAGTTTGTAGGATAGTTTTTGTTTCTTAACAGTCTTTATGAAAAACAATTACAGAGATTAAAAATCAGTCCAGCCAGGTGCAGTGATACATGTTTGTCCTCCCAACAGTTGGGATGCAGAGACAGGAGGGTCCCCACAGTAGTGAGGCTAGCCCGGACATAACATCACAGATTAAATAAATTTCTTGAAACCAAATAAAAACAAGATGCAAAAATACTTCCAAAATGACTTACAAGGACCAGATTATAGCTCAGTGGGCAAGAGCACTGACAGCTCGATCCTTGAATCCACATGTGGTGCAGAGAGAATCAATAAGCTGGGTTTCTCTCCTGCCAGTCACCTCTTCCCACCAGCCAGCTCCCCAAGCAACCACACAGAGACTTATTATTAATTATAAATGCTCAGCTGATAGCTTAGGCTTGTTAATAACTAGCCTTTACATCTTATATTAACCCATATTTTTTTTAACTGCACTCTACCACATGGTGGTACCTTTTTTTTAGCTTTTCATATTCATTTCCTGCTTCTTCTGCATCTGGCTGGCATCTCTGCATGACTCCATCCTTCTTCCTCCCTGCATCCTCTCAGTTTGGCTTTCCCACCTAATCTTTTCCTGCTTAGCTATTGGCCAATCAGCTCTTTATTAACAATGACAGCAGTAAATATTCACAATATACAAAAGGATTATTCCACAGCATTTCCCCCTTTTTTGTTTAATTAAAAAAAATTTAACCTTTTTTTCTTTTTTGGTTTTTCGAGACAGGTTTCTCTATATTTTTCAAGCCTGTCCTAGAACTTGCTCTGAAGACCAGCTGGCCTTGAACTCACAGAAATCTACCTGTCTCTGCCTTCTGAGTGCTGGAATTAAAGGCATGTGCAACCACCACCTGGTAGGAGGTTTTAACTTTAACATAGTAAAACAATATACAACAAAACGTTATCAAGTAAGAATTACAGTTATAATATCCAGCCCATTTGTATTTGACAAATTTAGAGAAAATATTCCACTGTCTTATCTTGTGAGTCTAAAGTTGTATATCTAATTTACTTTTTATCATAACTAAGGAAAACTATAAGTTTAATTATTTAGTTTTTAACTCCATCAAAGACTCCAGAAAGCCGGGCGGTGGTGGCGCACACCTTTAATCCCAGCACTCGGGAGGCAGAGGCAGGCGGATCTCTGTGAGTTCGAGGCCAGCCTGGTCTACAAGAGCTAGTTCCAGGACAGGCTCCAAAGCCACAGAGAAACCCTGTCTCGAAAAACCAAAAAAAAAAAAAAAAAAAAAGACTCCAGAAGGGTGTAATGTTACCTAATGACAGGAACATCTGGCTGCCTGGACAGTCACTCAAAGTTCTTCTGTAGCATTAGGGCATCCATCTCTGGGCTTCAGGCCTTAGTATATCTAACAGACATTTCTGAGAAGGAGGGAATTTTGAAGGTATATCTTACCTTGTCTCAGCAAAGTTTGACAGTTGCCTTCTTTTGCATCCTGCTGATCCAATTTGGACAGCATACTATCAGCAGTTGAGGCAAGGGCAGTTTTTTTGCCCTGTAACTAGCTTTTGCCACAAAGAAAGCAAACTTCGTATGGCGTTTCTTGGATGCCCATCATCTTCTTGGAAATAAATTGGTACTTCCAGGAGCAGATGTATCTCACTGTCAAGAAACTTGGCCGGGTAGGTGGTGGCGTACGCCTTTAATCCCAGCAGTTGTGAGATAGAGGAAGGTGGATCTTTGTGAGCTCCAGGACAGCCAGGGATACAAAACTCTGTCTAGGGGGGAAAAAAAACCTTATGTTATTAAAACATTTTAATGCCAAATTCTATAGATCTTTGAAGTGTTTGAAAATTACTTGTCTATCTAAATATGTGTGTGTATGACATAGAAAATATACCTAACATGACTATGTGTTTGATAATTATGAGTGACTCACTATTAACCTGTATTTCTTTATTCTAAATAGCTTTCAAGGACTAAAACTTTACATAATTAAACAAGCTACATAGGTATAATACCTTAAATAAAAATAGAAACATACATAAAGTATAACAAAAACATTAAGTTTGTAAGAATAAACCAACATCCATAACAATATAAAAGGCTTAAGACTAGTAGTTGTTTCTATCCTTTTGCCCTGTTATTTCTATATCATACCCCCCCTTTTTCCTTCAGAAACAGATCCTTGAATCTAACTGCTTTGTTTAGCTTTTGTTTTTGACCATGACCAATAATAACTTATAACTAACCCCCCCTTAAATGATGACAAACATCCATAACCTATCTCTTGGGAATGTGTACATTGTTTTTTCTAGACTACTTCCTGTTGTTTTCCGTAGTCTGGGAGCACTGGCATTTTGGGGGGAACTGAGAAAAATCAGGATAATGGTTAAGTCTTAGATGGAGTAGTCTGTGAGGCTGGACCATCTTAGCCTTGAAGCTGCCATGACGAGTCTGGATGCAGAGCTCTGAGGAGACTGTAACAGAGGCATCTGAGAGGCTGGATCACCTGGGCTGTTCATTTTTATTTGTACCTGGTACCCTCGCTTTGAAATTACATGTTTTTAAAGGTAGCATACTTATCTGCATTGATATAATATAGACTACATTGTATACAAATCAGCCAAAGATGATGTTTTTTGTTTCGTGTTTGAGTAGGTGAAATATACTTTACATGTCTTGTAGTTCTTCTAGGTTTATTTCTTTGTCTGTAGCAAGGATTTTCAGGGTGTCAATCTTGATCAAACCTGATCCTCTTTCACCTTGAACGGACCACAGCCTTTTGTTTTCGGTGGGAACAAAAGCATAACCTCTTCCCCAAAGCAACACATCTCTTGAATTCCATTTTGAAGTCAAGACACTTTTAAAATATATAGGTTGGTTTAATCTAGGAGTGTCCATAATCCAGTGTCTTTTAGCTATTATTATAGACAAGCAGCAATGAAAAAAATTCAAAGACAACACAATAACCTACAGGATCTAGACTCACTCTGTAGGCCATCTCTATGTGGCTTTAAAGAAAAGTATTATTTTAAAGACTACATTATTTTTAAAACTATTTACTTTTTTCTATGACTGTCTATACCTTTTTTTCTTTCCCACGCTTATATTTTTAAACACACTGTAACCCGTTTAGAGATTTTTTTTTTCTGTCTGAATCTGTCTTTACTGTATATCTGTAATCTTTTCTATTTGCATGAGCAAATCTACTGTGTGCCATAGCTCATGGTGGCTGGCAAGGCTTGTACTTGCAGCTCAAGCCCACAGACAGCAGCCAGGAGACACCTCTCTGTACTACAGCCCATGTGAGAGTGCAGGACTAGGAAACTATGTTTGGCTCTGTTTTTGTATGTTTGAAACCTTTTTAAAAAGATTTTTGAGATCTTATGTGGATATACATTTTCCCACATTGGGCACCATTTGTAGACAGGATTTTTGTCCCACCAGTCAACCCTGTCCTGCCAGCTGGTTCTCAAAGTAACCACACAGAGACATATTATTAATTATAAATGCTCAACTAATAGCTTAGGCTTGTTACTAACTAGCCCTTACATCTTAAATTAACCCATATTTCTTATCTACGCACTACCATGTGGCAGCACCATTTTTTTCAGCACTCAATGTTCATGTCTGCTTCCTCTGAGAATGGCTGGCGTGTATCTCTGCCCTCCTTCCTCCCAGCATCCTCTCAGTTACGCTCTCCTGCCTGACCTCTTCTTGCCTAGCTGTTGGCTTGTCGGCTCTTTACTACTAATAATAGCAATACATGTTCACAGTATATAAAAGGATTATTCCACAGCAGGAATCCAGGCCTAACTCTGACCTCCTGTGCAAGTGTGGTACTTGTGCCAACTCAACAGCATACACACAACTGTCATAAAGTAACTCGTCATGGCAGCCCAGACCTGTAACCCCAGCATCATGATACAGTGGCAAAAGAACCCCAAGTTCTAGTTGGCCAGCCTGGGCTACATAGCAAAAGATTTAACAGCAGAAGCTTATAGTTGATGTGGATGTGGAGCATTTAATGTTCATGTGAACAACCAGACAGCCTGTTCCTCTGCTTCAAATTAGGAAGTGTATACACCCAGACTTTTTTCTAATATAGAACTAATATGATTTCATTATTCACATTTAGTGTGTGTGTCTCAAATTTAAAAAGTAAAATGCCAGGCGGTGGTGGTGCATACCTTTAATCCTAGCTCTCGGGAGGCAGATCCCTGTGAGTTCGAGACCAGCCTGATCTACACAGTGAGTTCCGGAATATCCAGGGCTTCACAGAGAAATGCTATACCCCCCCAAAACAAAAACAACAACAAAAAGTAAAATGGGAGCACAGCTCAGTGGTAGACAACATGTCTGGCTTGCATTAGATCCCAGTTTCCATCCCATGGACCACAAGAAATACTAGGGCACCCCTGCCTGTCTAGTCTTACATGGGGCTTCTCTGAGGTGGACACCCCTGCCCATCCCAATCTTACATGGGGCTTCTCTGAGGTGGACCCTCTGCGTCACCACCCACATGATCCAAGCTGGCGGAAGACATGTGCAAAGGGGCTCTTGAACCTATGTGGCAAGCCTTTTGCAAGTTGGGTTTTTTTTGCAATATTTTGCTTTACCAAAAAACTAAAAGAACATAATTGTCGGCCATTGGCCATAAAGAACAATTTTTAATGATGCCTTAACCCCATGGTTTTTGTAATAAGTTCAAAGAATCAAATGATGTTTCCCAACTGAGCACCTTCCACAGTACCTGTGTCTGTAAAAAATGGAAAACAGAGTAGACCTGATTCTAATCTGTCTATTTATATAGTAAGAATATATGTTTATTCTCTTGTAATTGAACTAATTGAGAAAAATTTCTACTTATCTTTAGATTCGCTTCCAAACTTTTTTATTTTCCATATTAGATAACTGTTTATCATTCTGTATAATTGACGCTAAGGATAACTTCAACCAGGAAGAAATGAACATGTACAGCCTTGTGACTATTAACAGTGAAAACAAGATTATATTTCAATTTCCAGGAACATTTTTGTGGCCTATGAGGTGATCAGCAAAAGGCTCCTAAGCGTGGAAGAGCATTTGATTAGGATAGCATTTGTGGGGCCAAGTGGGATTGGAAACAGGCTCAAGGTAGAGAGGAATGGAGTTAAGATCCAGGTGTCGGGCTGGAGAGATGGCTCAGAGGTTAAGATCATTGGCTGCTCTTCCAGAGATCCTGAGTTTAGTTCCTAGCAACCACATGGTGGCTCATAACCATCTATCATAAGATCTGGTGCCCTCTTCTGGCCTTCAGGCAAACATGCAGACAACACTGTGTGTGTGTGTGTGTGTGTGTGTGTGTGTGTGTGTGTGTGTGTGTGTGTGTGTGTGTGTGTGTGATAAATTATATGTATAATTATAAAAAAATCCCAGCTGTCAAAGAAGAGCTTGTCTGTGTGTTTTTAAAGCAAATAATGGATTTAAAACTGCTGGAGTTTTTAGATTCCATTGATGACCTTAAAGAATGGGGGAAAACCTCATTTCTGTCTCAGTGTTCACTCTAGAAATTATACTTCTGTTGTAAGTTTTTTTTAAAGACAATCTCACTGCATCCCAGATTGGCCTCAAGCTTGTGACAATCCTTCCTCAGCGCCCGAAGTGCTAGGATTATAGTGATGACCCAGTTTACATATATATATTTATTCAAAAAGGTGCAAAGACTGTTTTGACATTTTGTTTTAGGGAGTAGTAAGTAAACTACTTTCAGGGGTTTATGCAGGTTAGGGAAATTGTGTATCTGGGGGGCGTAGAATGATCTGAGCCGGGCTGAAGGCCGGGAAAGGCACAGCTCGAGGGCCTCCAGAATGAAGACAAACAGTAGTAAGGAAAGAGAGCAGGCATAGGCTACAGGAGGAGAGATTGGAGACATGGGGACAGAGTTAATCTGTTCTTATTGCTTTAACAAAGTACCCCAAATTTGGTACTTTATACAGAAAACAGTTCTGTTGTAGACATTGTGGTGTGTCGCTGTAATGTCAGTACCTGGGAGGTAGAGGCTGGGAAAAGAGCTCAAGGTCATCCCTGGCTGCAGGCCAGCCTGCGTTGAAAAGTGAGACCCTGACGCTGGAAAAGAAAGCAAGTGTGTTTAGCTTACAGTTTTGACTGCCGAGCGCTTGCCGCCAGCACCTCGTTACTCTTAGAAGTCCTCCTGGCTCCATCATAGCACAGCAGATGGCATCCTGGAGATGAGAGCAGAGAAACCGTGACTCTTTCATAGCCAGCATCGCTGCCTTCACCAGAGCAGTGCCCCATCTGCCCATCTTTTAACCACCTCCAATACTAGTACATAGAATTGCATGTGAGCCCACAGATCACAGAGAACAAAGTGGTTCTCAAGGGCAAACCTCTACAAAAATATTTATAATTCATAACAGCAGAAAATTACAGTTATGAAGTAGCAACAAAAATAATTTTATGGTTGGGGTTCATCATAACATGAGGAACTGTGTTAGAAAGTCACAGCATTGGGAAGGTTGAGACCCACTCCTTTAGAAGATACTTAAGATACCCAGACCACCAGCACTGGAAGTTTGGAGGGCTGGGGCAGGAAAACCACAAATTTAAGACCTGAAAGGACTGGAGTAAGGTCAAAGACTGTGTGGAAAATTTAGTATGAGCCGGTCTAAAAAGTGAAAAAGAGGAGCTGGAGAGACAGCTCAGCACTTAAGAGTACATGCAGCCAAGGATGACCCAAATTCTTGATCCTCCTGCCTCCACCTCCAAGAGGTAGAGATAAACTTATCTCTTTAAAAAATTAAAAATAGGTAGTACTCACTACACAAAATCATTCTGAAGGACCAATGGTAAAGGAAATCATATATAAACTTCCCTAGCCAAGAAATGTAATCAGCCAAGCGGTTGGTACACTCCAGTGTTAGTGCCTGTAATCATATAGCATTTCGGAGGTGGAGGCAGGCAGATCTCTGAGTTTCAGGCCAGCCTGGACTACACAGTGATTTCTAGGCCAGCCAGGGCTACATGGTGAGACCTTGTTTCAAAAACCAAAACAACAACAAAAAAGAAATAGAATCAAGGTTGCCACTTTTTGCATTTGTTGAAGAAAATGATCATATGCAAATGTTGCTGTCAGGGATGTGGGGAAAGGGTTCTCTTCTGAAGCCTAGTGGAAAGGCGAGCTGCCATTGCAATCTTCAGATTCTGTGGTCCCGTTGATGAGCGTATCATAGAAAAGAAACCACTGTTTTGTAATTGGGAATATAAACATGTTTGTTGTAGTATTGTATACTGTAGCAAAAGACGAAGACAGAAAGTATTTTTCCATTAGGGAATAACTTGCTAAATTACATATGAGCCGCAGGATGGGATAGATGGATCATTGAAAAGACTGGTTAGCAGTGTGGAAAATTGGCTTGAAGGGATCAACAAGATAGTTGATCACAGGAGAGAAAGAGACTGTTTTATTTGAACTCTTAACAGTGACCCAAGAATAAAATTAAGGTATATATGCTGATATGAATGTAACTATATAAGCATGGAGTCAATTATAGCTAATAACAGGCATCATCCACATGATCCTAATGGTGCATTGAGAGGAGAAAGCAAATTAATAGGGGAAAAAAAGACTGCACTGAAAAGCAAAACTGTTTATTGTGCTCCCATTTGTATAGAGTGATGCTGTATCTATAAAGCCCATCTGAAATTAATATAGATCTGTGCAAAAAAGCACAAATATTACAGCCATGTATCTAGTGGTGTTCTGTCTGGTTAAAAACAGACGGAACCCAGGATCCCCCCACACACAGTCATACCTGTGCTGGGAAATGATGTGGGCCAAGAGGAGGACCTGGGAGTCTGTCTGCCAGAGCCCGGTCAGATTAAGAAGTAAGGAGACAGCCCACCTTTTTATGGTCTTTGGTGCATAGATGGACCAGCAAGAGAGAAACTGGGTTTTGGTTGCCTGACTTGAAAAGTGAAATAATTTTTTAAACAACTTAGGATTTGTAGGGAATAAAGTTTTTATTATTATAACTTGACTCCAATTTGTAATAACATTCTAGACTACAAAGTGTCCAGAAAATTCTTTCTGCTCACCATGAACTCTATTGTATTTTTTAGGGTCTCTATTAAAAAGACCTGTTGGAATGTAATGCTAGGACTGTAGAAACCTGGGGAGGTGGCATGACCGCTCTGTGTGTCCTCACCTTCCCTCAGCACATGACGGCATCGTGATTAAGATCGAGGTGCAGACCAACGATGAGGGCTCAGAAGAACTGGAGACACCAGAGCCGCTGATGGGACAAGTGGAGGAACACGGCTTTCAGGACTCAGAGCTGGGTGACCCCTGTGGAGAGCAGCCAGACCTGGACATGCAGGAACAAGAGAACACGCTGGAGGAGTCCACCGAAGGCTCCAGCGAGTTCAGCGAGCTCAAACAGATGCTGGTGCAGCAGAGAAACTGCACGGGTAAGTTCTGCGTTGTGGCTGCAGAGGGCCTGGCTCCTGTGAGACAGTCCTAATAAAGTCAGGGTTTATTAGACTCTCCCAGCCGAGGAGACAAGTTGGTCTGCCCAAGATTGGCACAAACAAGAACTCGGAGACAGATGAGGTCAGAGCACGTCCAGGGTCACACAGGCAGCGGCAGAGCTCGAACTTCCTTCTCAGTTATACCCACCTCATGCTGTTGTGACTTTGGAGGTGGGTAGTTTTGCTTTGCTTTATTTGCGTAGTGTTGTCTGTTTGTGAGACAAGGTCTCACTAAGTAGCCTAGGCTAGCCTTCTAGTGCTGGGAATGAAAGTTTGTGCCAACACATCCTGCAAGAAAAGCATGTTTTAAAAACAACATGGGCAATCCTTGTGAGCCTATACAAGGGTCTGCTGACTCTGCCTACCATTCTGAGTCCTAACCTAGAAAGGGTTAACTCTCCTCTTTTCTTTCCCCACCCATCCTCCCCCACCCCAACCCCCCAGTGCTGGCCAGAGTCTGAGTGTGCTTTCTCTTTGGTCTTTCTCTGGAGTGCCTCTCTGACCTCCGTGCCAGCCCAACTCAAACAGCATAGCTTTTCCCTTCATTTCTCCATTCTCCTCCTCTGAGCAGCTGCTGAGATTTATAGCTTGCCTACCCTGGGGTTTTCCTTTTAAACTCTTAAAAAGAGAGAGATTCTCCTGTCCTTCTCTGCTCAGCTCTGGCCACAGTGCTTGTAACTACATAATCCCAGTGTCCTCATTCTGCTCCCCAGGAGTATAGTATCACACCAGTGGGCATTCAGTGCTGATCCTGAAATATCCTTCATAACAGCTGTTTTTGGTGCTCCAGTTTTCACTGGTTAGCTGTTTGTGTTTTGTTTGTATGTTTTTGAGGCTGGGGGCTTCCAGTTGTAGCTTAGATTGGCCTTATTCCTGATCCCTCCTGTAATTTTGCCACTGTTATGAATAATCTATATCTGTGTCTTCCAGTGATCTTAAGCGATCCCTGCAAAAGGGTCGCTTGACCCCCAAAGGGTCATGCAGTGCTCAGGTACAAAGGACAGTTGTAAAATTCTCTAGAAAGATTTTGTTAGAATTTGCAAGCTGACTGGAGACATAGGTCAGTGGTTAAGAGGACAGACAGCTCCCAGCACGCATGTTGGGCAGCTCAAAATTGCCTGCACCTCCAGCTCCAGTGGGATCCCTAACCCACACACAGATACACAATTAAAAGATAATAGAACAGCTGAGTAATATTATACAGACTGAGTGGGTTATAGTTAGGAAATTGTGTGTGTGTGTGTATGTGTGTGGTGTGGTGTGGTGTGTAATAACAGATAAAAAGGAGGCCATGAATTTGAAAAGAGCAAGGAGGAGTAAATGGGAGGGCTTGGAGGGAGGAAAGGAAGGGAAGAAATGTTACTTTCACAAAAGAAATCTGAGCAAGGTAGCATGCACCTTTAATCCTTAAGAGGCAGAGACGGGTGAACTCTTGAGTTCCAGGTCAGCCAGGGCTACATAGAGAGACCCTGTCTCAAAAGCGAAACCGTTAACACTGGTTAGGAAATGCCAGATAACTGACTATAAAACACCTGGAGAAATTTGAATGAGTCAGATGTTGCATAGATTCTCAGGGACCCCTGTAGAACTTGGTTTTATTCAGGTCCTATGGGGACAAGCCAGACTTGGAGGTACAGGGAATCTACCAGGTGGGCACTGCAGGGCGCTGCACTCTGGATCCTGAAGGAAGCCTCAATGCTGGTCTGTGAGACCTGCATCTGTAGTTCCTGGGTTGTCAGAAAACCAGAGCCCGAGTCCTAGTAGAGAAGAGCTCAGTTGTGTCGAATGTCACTCACAGGTCAGGATCACACAGCAAGGCAGAGAGACTGAGAAGGAAGGAGGAATTAATGGAGGTAGGTGAATGAAGGCATGACGAGGAGAAAAACAGGTGGGCTCGGGGAGGAACTGTCCAAAGGAGAAGGATGCTGAGTCTGCAGTGCGGACCACTGCCGTCACTAGGCCCCAGGTACACTGAAAGGAGAAGTGGAACTTTGCTGTCCCGCAGACTGGAGTCCATGTGCTCAAGCTCAGGCAAGATGCGATGGTTCTCAGGGCTGGTTTCTTTCCCACTGGGGCGTGGTCCTCCAGATACTTCATATTAGGAGTACCAGGGCACCAAGTAGCCAGCTCCCTTCTTCCTCCCCAAGAGCCCTGTTTAGTTCTGGGTTTCACAACTGGTCGTCCAAAGGTAGGAATCATGGGACAGGGAACTAGATTTTCCCAAAAGGAGGAATTTGGATAAATATATTTATGTATCAAGTTTGTGTGTGTGTGTGTGGCACAGTGTTTGTTGTGCTTCTCCAGGATCAGGGTTCTAGATAATGGCTGAACTATTTTTTTCTAACCTTGGAGCAGAGGGGATCGTGATAAAGACTGAGGAGCAGGAGGAGGAGGAGGAAGAAGAGGAGGAGGATGAGCTGCCACAGCACTTGGAATCCCTTGGGCAGCTATCTGGGAGGTACGAGGCCAGTATGTACCAGACCCCCCTTCCTGGGGAGATGTCCCCCGAGGGCGAGGAGAGCCCCCCACCCCTGCAGTTGGGCAACCCAGCAGTGAAGAGGCTGGCGCCCAGCCTTCATGGGCATTCACATGGGCATGGTGAGCGGCACCTGGGTGAGAACCGTGGGTCCTCCAGCCAGCAGCAGCGGAATCGACGAGGCGAGCGGCCCTTCACTTGCATGGAGTGCGGCAAGAGCTTTCGGCTGAAGATTAACCTTATCATCCACCAGCGCAACCACATCAAGGAGGGGCCCTATGAGTGTGCCGAGTGTGAGATCAGCTTCCGCCACAAGCAGCAACTCACACTTCACCAGCGCATCCACCGGGTGCGCAGCGGCTACGCCTCCCCGGAGCGCGGGTCAGCCTTCAACCCCAAGCACTCACTCAAGCCGCGCCCCAAGTCGCCCAGCTCAGGCAGTGGTGGTGGCCCTAAGCCCTACAAGTGTCCCGAGTGTGACAGCAGCTTCAGCCACAAGTCAAGTCTGACCAAGCACCAGATCACACACACGGGAGAGAGGCCCTACACGTGCCCGGAATGCAAGAAGAGCTTCCGCTTGCACATCAGCCTGGTGATCCACCAGCGTGTGCATGCTGGCAAGCACGAGGTCTCCTTCATTTGCAGCCTGTGCGGCAAGAGCTTCAGCCGCCCATCGCACCTGCTGCGCCACCAGCGGACTCACACCGGCGAAAGGCCCTTCAAGTGCCCGGAGTGCGAGAAGAGCTTCAGCGAAAAATCTAAGCTCACCAACCACTGCCGTGTGCACTCGCGCGAACGGCCGCATGCATGCCCCGAATGCGGCAAGAGCTTCATCCGCAAGCACCACCTGCTGGAACACCGGCGCATCCACACGGGTGAGCGGCCCTACCACTGCGCCGAGTGTGGCAAGCGCTTCACGCAGAAACACCACCTGCTGGAGCACCAGCGAGCACACACTGGCGAGCGGCCCTACCCCTGCACGCACTGCGCCAAGTGCTTCCGCTACAAACAGTCGCTCAAGTACCACCTGCGGACCCACACGGGCGAGTGAGCATGCGCCCCGCCCCTGCCCCTGCCAGATGAGCAGCTAGGTGCAAGGGTCTAAGGCCCCTGGGACCGGTGCCTCAGTTGCCCCCAGGCTGAGCCCAGTGGGCGGGAGCGGGGCGCCCCAAGCCCTTCTGCTGTGAACCCTCTTCCCCTCCTGTCCCTTCTCCCCAGGACGGGTAGTGAAACCAGGTCGCTTGTTGCCTGCTTCCCCCAGGGTCCCAGGGGGGAGCGCTTGGGCCTGGGGAACCCCTTCAGGCTGTTAATTTCCTTGACAATAAAATGGATGAAAACAATCTGCACGGGGGCAGTGATTTGGCTGCCAGCCACTCACAGGCGGCGATGCAGGGCCATTTAGTCGGGGATAGAACTTTCTAATTACCTTTTGGATACTGTGGTTCTATTTGATAATAATAGAGTAATTTTTAAAAGATGAGCGTTTCCTGTTTGCTGTTCTTGTTTGGTTTGTTAAGGGGAGGGGCTGGAGTGGCCCGAGGGCAGTGTACCTAGTATCATCTAACACAGCAGTTGTCTCATTGTGTGTGTGTGTGGGGGGGCGGTAAGGAGAAGCAGGTGCCACTGACTATGAAGTCAAGAGGAGGGACAATGCTGACCAACTTGAAGGCCTGAAGACTGGGGAAGGTGAGCAGTCACAACTAGCTCCATCAGGGCGTTGTTTTTAATTATGTGGGGGCTTGTGTGTATGTGTGCATGCATGAGTGCACAGAGGTATCGGGTGACAGAGCTTATGTAGTCCAAAGTCACACGAAAGAAAATGGCAGCCAGGATTTTTGTCTGTTTACTTTTTGGGTTTTAGTGTTCTGAAGCAGGCTCTTGCACCCACCCAGGCTGGTCTGGACTCACTGTGTAGCCCAGGCTGGTCTGGACTCACTGTGTAGCCCAGGCTGGTCTGGACTCACTGTGTAGCCCAGGCTTGTCTGGACTCACTTGTGTAGCCCAGGCTGGTCTCAAACTCATGGCATTTTTTTTTAAGACAGGGTGTCACTATATACCTCTGGCTGTCTGGAACTTACTATGTAGACCAGAGTGTCCTGGAACTGATAGAGATCTCCCTGCCTCTGCCTCCAAAGTGCTGGGATTAAAGACCCGAACCACCCATGTCTGGTTACAGCTCAGATTTGAACTCGAGTCTTCAACCCAAAAAGCCATGTTTGATCCTAAAGTTCTTTCCCTGGGATCTGGAAGTTGTTGGAAAGAGAAAAGCCAGTCTGTTATCTATTCCATTTATACCAGATTTTTTTCATTGAAATTAAGATTGAGGGAAAGGAAATCTATTAAGGGAATAGACTGTGTGTCAAAATGATGAGTGCCCTAAGGATGGAAATGAATTTTAGTGGGAGAGAAAACTAGAGCAAGACAGCATTTCCTAGTAGGAGCCATTAAGTGGACAGCTGATGAGTTTTCTCCGCCATCCGAGAGCTTCTTGTCAGGGGCAAGAGGAAGCAGATGAAGTAAGGTGTGGGCCTGGTACCATTAAGGTACTTGGTTGTGTGGCCTCGAGAATTACGTACTGGGCTCTGAGGAAACAAAACATAAACCACTGCTGCCTTGGTGGTGCTGGACTCGGGCAGCTTTGGGCTTCATTCTCTGAACTGCACCTTTGGGGTCTGGAGAAGCCGGGCTTCAGGGAGAACTTTTTCTCACTTATCACTGGCAAAACAACAAAAACAAGCAAAAGGCACATCTTTGATTTTCCACCTCTGTCCTTCCTCAGAGCAGTTCCAACAGCCAGGTGCCAGGAGACCTTTCCTGGGGCGTGTGTGTCAGGTCTTCAGATTAAGGGATCAGGGACTGAGGCCCTGTAGGCCCCTCTGTTGCCAGGGCAATGCTGAGTCAGGCCCAGGCCTCTGCACCAGCCTTCTGGGAAGTGATTTGGCTGCAGCATCGTCTTGCTTCTGGTAGTGGGAACCTTTAAATTAAAATTTCTTCAGAGTTGATATTGAATTGATCACCTCTAGTTGGGTTCCTTGAAATGTGTTTTTGAAGTAAACACACAATTTATTTTTTTTCTATTTCTGACAAAGGATAGCCGCAGATTCAAAGAATTAAAGTAAAAGGAAAGAAGAAAGGAATCCAGCCTAATACTACTGATAGTGGCTTTGCATAAAAACTGGTCTGAAATCATCTCTCAGTTTATTAAAAATAATGACAATAACCTATGTTTAATTTACTCTTACCATATTCTAGGCATTTATTGTACAAGACAAATGCTTCTGTCTCATTCTGTGACAAGCTATGAAATTGCTGTCCCTATCCCTTCTAACAGATGACTGTCAGACATCAGCCCAAACTTGCTTGGCCAGAATTTAACCTAAGCTCAGCCCCAAAGTATTTGCTGTCATGCCTCCCAGTTTCTACCCAGATGATCCTTTAGAAAAGGAGGCAAAGCCTGCAGCTCCGACTCGTGGACACCTCCATTAATCCTGGACCCGGCTGAAGGCAGACATCTTCCAACCCTGCCATTCCTTAACCAAGATCTAGTAGATGTTGCCCACTTAGTGGAATGGGACTCAGAGAAGGCTGTTAGTTTGCCTCTCTGTCAAAATGATGGCTTTCCTGACATGAGCTACTTTGTGTCCTGAGGTTAGCAAGAGGCTACCACTTCCTGAGGTTCTGTCTGAGGCTGGGACCTAAGAAACCCGTTGTGCAATGATCAGAACAGCAGCTGGGGAAAGAGATTCTTTTGTTGTTTGGTTTTGGCTTTTCGAGACAGGGTTTCTCTGTGTAACTCTTACTGTCCTGGAACTCCTCTGCAGACCAGGCTGGTCTCGAACTCACAGAGATCTGTTGTAGAATATTTGTTTACACTGGAAAGATGTCTCTACCTAAGGTGCCTTCTGATTGGTTTAATAAAGAACGACATGGCTAATAGGTAGACAGAAAAAAAAATAGATGGAACTTCCGGATAGAGAGATGAAAAACTGAGAGGAGGGATCTAGGTGCAATTTTGCCAACAGACTCAAACAAGTCAGATGTGCCTTACTAAGAAGAGGTAACCAAGCCACATGACAAAATGTAGACTTAAAAAATATGAGTTTAATTAAGTTATAAACACTAGTAGTTCCAGGACAGGCTCCAAAGCCACAGAGAAACCCTGTCTCGAAAAACCAAAAAAAAAAAAAAAAAAAAAAAAAAAAGACTAGTTGGAAAAAAAAGCCTAAACTACAGCCAAGCTCTCATAAGACGTCTCCGGGTTATTATTTGAAGGCTGGTGATCCAAAGGTAGTCCAACAAGAAAACTACGTGAAAACTTGCTACAGAGATCTGCCTGCCTCCTGAGTGTTGGGGTTAAGGTGTGTGCCAGCACTGCCTGGCAGGAAGAGAGTCTTCAAAGAAAAAGGCACTATTAAAGTAACACACCCTGCCTCTGTGCGGCAGGATCAGAGCTACCATCTCTCCTGACGCGAATGAGAACAAATGCTAAACTAACCCAAGCTGACTTGGGACATGTCTCAACCTCCAGTGTGGCTGGCATTACAGATGCCACCAGGCCTGGCTCAGAATCTTTTTGTTTGTTTTGTTTTCCAAGATTGGGTTTCTTTGTGTAGCCCTGGTTGTCCTGGAACTCACTGTATAGATTAGACTGGCCTCAAACTCAGAGATCCATCTGCGTCTGCCTCCCCAGTGCTGGGATTAAAGGTGTGCACTGCAGGCTCAAGCAAGTGCTCTTACCATTCTACCACCATCTAAGAAAAGATTCTGTGTGGGGGCTGGAGAGATGGCTCAACAGTTAAGAGCACTAGCTGGTCTTCCAGAGGACCAGGGTTTGATTCCCAGTGCCCACATGGCAGCTCACAACTGTTAGTAACTCCAGTCCCAGGGGATCTGCTGCCCTCTTCTGGCCTTTCAGGACACCAGGAACACGTGACGCACACACATACATTGCTGGCAGAATGCCCATACACATAAATAAAAAGTTTGTGTGTATATTTACCTACTTGGGCATAGTTAACAATGAAAATTGCATTAATTTTGTCCAAAAGCAGAAGTACATTGGTTCTCACAATTTTACCTCCCAATAATTTAATGCTAATTAATGTAAAACTAAAACGATTACTCATTTTTGTTTTTAATCCTGTGGTTGCTTACCTTGAATTAACCAGTGCCTTATTCAACCAAAAGTTTATGATACACCTTCAAGTAAATTTGGGGGAGAAAAATGTTAAAGGTTTCAGAATGCTGGGGGAGGAGGAGCTTCAGCAATGTGTTGGTGCACACCTTTAGTCCCAGCACTAGGGAGATAGGGTCAGACAGATCTCTGTAAGTTCCAGATCAGCCACTGCCATGTGGTGAGACCCTGTGTCAAGAGGCAAAACAATTAATATGATAATAATTACAAAAAAAAAGTCAAAATCTAGACTGATCAGATATACTGAGATGATCTCTATATATTTGATTCAAGCAGTAGACATATTGAAAGAAATAGCGATGTGTTTTTCTTGCCAGCTGCCTGGAGTCTTGGAACAAACATTAACTTCACCCAAACAGATGCGGGTGTTCATTTTATGGAAAAGATTAACTCGCCTTAGCACATAATCACAGAATTTGACATTTTTACTTAAAACATTTTCCTCCTCAAATGAAAATATTAGGTTCTTTCTTTCTTTCTGGCTTTAAAAAAATTTGAATTCTTTTTTCTTTAGTTTTTCAAGACAGGATTTCTCTGTGTAACAGCCCTTACTGTCTTGGAACTTGCTCTGTAGACCAAGCTGGCATTGAACTCGCAGAGATCCACCCACCTCTGCCTCCTGAGTGCTGGGATTAAAAGCCTGCACGCCACTGCCTAGTGAATTTCTGAATTCTAAGCATTAAAAACTTTTATGTGAACAAATGACTTATTTTTCTGCTAATCAATTTCTCTCCTAAATGTGACCAAATAATGTGTGTTAGGTGCCATCTGGCGTGAGAACTTGTAGTTGTTTCCATACCTGTGAAGTGTGTCGCCAGGAAGGGCCTACTGCCCTTCTCTCTCTTTTAAAGGCAGAGTCTCTTGGAGCCAGGGTGGCAGCGAGTGCACTATATGTGGAAGGATGGCTATCTGCCCTATCTCCCAAGTGCTGAAAGACCCAGATTCAAGACACATAGCTTCATCAACTGTACGAAGATCTGCCAGATCCTCACTTTCTGCACTGTGTCTGTATTCTCAAACTTTTGTTTCAGCCTCTGAACCCCCTGTTTATGTCTAACCATGTCCACGGCAAGGCATTGTCCTGCTGGCTCCCGCTGTGGCTTCTGTGAGGGGGACCACCAAGGTCCTGGCCAAGTCCCTATGACTCTTCCTAACAGGTCCGAGTCTCAAACCAAGCTCTGTGTGTTTAATTTATTCAGTGACACTTGCCATAGTTACCTCAGTCTTGGATAGAGCAAAGTTTCTTTTTTCTTTCTTTTTCTTTCTTTTTTTTTTTTTTTTGTTTTGTTTGTTTTTCGAGACAGGGTTTCCCTGTAGTTTCTAGAGCCTGTCCTGGAACTAGCTCTTGTAGACCAGGCTGGCCTCAAACTCAGAGATCCGCCTGCCTCTGCCTCCCGAGTGCTGGGATTAAAGGCATGCACCACCACCGCCCGGCTGAGCAAAGTTTCTTAACTTTAATTTTTTTGTGTGTTTCATATGCTTGGCAGATATTCCTATCAGAAAATGGTAAGTCTCTATAACCTCACCAGGAAAATCTCAGAAGCCAAAACTACCAGGAATTCCTAGAAGGCTTTGGAAATGACGGCACAGGTGTCCATAAAGACTACATTATAATGGCAGCACATGCGTCTGCTGCCTCTGCCAGGGAAGATTCGTGGACCTCACCTCACAGCTTGTGAGCATCCCGGAGAGGCTGTGCTGTCCTAGGGTTAGTGACTTCCTTGGGTCACTCAGTGGCCATCATATGTTTTTTATTTTCCCCATGAATAGAGATAGCTTTTACCTTTTTTGTGCTTGCTCTAGAGTCTTAACACCTGGGCAATATATAAGGATCTAGTGGATGCTACAGGTCAACAATGACTTAAAAACACTGCCTTGGTAGAATTTTGTTGTTTTCTAGACAGGGTGTCACTAGGCCACTCTGGCTGGTCTGGAGCTTACTAGGTTGGCCTCTAACTCCTCTGACTCTGTCTCTCAAGTGCTGGGATTCAGCATCATCATCCCACCATCCAATACTACCCTTCTAGTCAGAAACACTCCTCCTCCTCCTCCTCCTCCTCCTCCTCCTCCTCCTCCTCCTCCTCCTCCTCTTCCTCCTCCTCCTCTTCCTCCTCCTCCTCTTCCTCCTCCTCCTCCTCCTTTTCCTCTTCCTCCTCCTCCTCCTCCTCCTCCTCCTCCTTTTATTTTTGTGTGTGGGGGGGGGTCGGGTTCAAGACAGGGTTTTTCTGCAGCTTTGGAGCCTGTCCTGGAACTCACTCTATAGACCAGGCTGTCCTCGAACTCAGAGACCGCCTGACTCTGCCTCACAAGTACTGGGATTAAAGGAGTATGCCAGAAATACTTTTCTTAATTATAGGCAATCCCAAACCAGAGCCATGTATGGTGGCATAGCAATCCCAGTGCTCAGTAGGCTGAGACTAGCCTGTGCTACATAGCAGATTGGAGGCCAACCAAAATTCTGTCTCAAACAAAAACAAAAAATCTAAAACCTTTAAATGATATTCTGTTTTAGTATGCAATCATTCTAGCATTCCCTCACATATTTAGCCCACATACTAGGTGGAGAGTCTCTGGGTCAGATCACTGCCAAAGCCTCCAAATGAATACCCAGTGTGTGAGAGAAGGAAGGTCACCCAGAAGTCTGATAAGGAATCCAAGGGCAGGCTGACTGCAAAGTCAGACCTGGGGAAAATGGTGTAGTTGGCCACTGCCACGTCCCAAGGACCACCTTTTTGACTGAGCATAAACTGTTGGAGGCCAAAATAAACCATATTCTGCGGCTCTTGTTTTAGATGCTTGACTTGACTCTCTGCCCACTCTCTAAGGCACACACAGAAGCTCAGACCCTGGGAAAGATCACCCAAACCCAGTCCTCCAACCCCTTCCAGATCCCCTCAAACTCTCCGGATTCCCAAAGAACACCATGGCCTTAATCTCCCTAGCGGCCTCAGAGCCCATCATTTCTGCTCCAGAGACTTTATAGCAAATTTGCAAACCCTGAACACTCGTGAAAACCAGCTGTGTGTGCCTCACAGATTTTGTGAGTGTGGCAGAGATAACAGAGCCAAGGCTCCAAAAACCATCCTATTTTCTAGTCCCCAAAAGGTAGCTTATAGGTTTCCATATTTATATTTTCAATAAATGTAAAGAAATATTCTGTTTATACATTTAAACTAATTTTAATATTGTGGATTCCAAACATCCTGCCCAGCAACTTCTCCCTAGGCCGGGCCCACTGCTGGCTCCTGCAAGCCACGCCACGTCGGGCCGCGCTGGCCGTTGTGCTGCCCCCTGGCGGCCAGCACCGAGAAGGCCTCGGAGGCCAGCGCCGTACCTGGCTGCTGGCGGCCGCTCTAGGAACGAGGAGGGGGGGGGCCTCTCGGTGGTGGTGGCGCGGGCCGTTTCCGCGCGCCCAGTCCGCGAGCCACGCCCAGGGGTGGCTGGTCCCCCGAAAAGCCAGCCCGAGCGTCGCCGGCCAGTACAGTGCTGTTTTCCTGCAACAATTCCCCAATGCCGGTGTCCTCGTTGCCCCGCACCCTCGAACCTGCTCGACACAGTACTCTGGATCTTGTGCCGCCCTTTCGTTCATTTTGCAAATCCCCGTGCAAACACAATTGTGGGACAGGCAAGGTCTCCGGAATTTGCAGCGCATAATAGATACGAAGTTTACTCCAAGCGATGGCTCAAGCCAGTTGCGGCGGCGAAGAGAGCCAATAGCGAGGAAAGAGTAATTAATCAGTCCTTTAGGGTTTAATTACTTTAAACTTATTTGTATGTATCTCTGAGCGTGGATGCGTACACATGGGTGCAGTACCCACAAAGGCCAGAGGCACCCGATACTCTGGTGGTTGTTTGCTGCGTGATATGGGTGCTGGGACTTGAGCTCCAGTCTTCTGCAGGAGCAGCAAGCGCTTACAAGTCATCTCTCCAGGCATTCTGGTTTTTGTTTTTAACATTTATTTTTTTTATTTTACGTGTATGAGTGTTTTACCTGTATGTATACATGTGCACCTCAGAGGTCAGAAGAAGGTGTTGGGTCCCTTGGCACTGGAGTTATGAAACATCATATAGGTGCTGAGAACTGACCCCTGGTCCTCCAGACCTTCTTAGAGGAGGAAGACCTTGCTACATGGCCCTGGATGTCCTAGAACTTACTATGTAGATGACCTCCTCCCAAGAGCTGGGTCACCACACCCACTGAGTCTCACAATTTTGGAGGCCAGAAGATCAAGTTCAATCTGTGACAGATTGAGTCTTCCTGGATGTGTTAGTCTGAGTTCCACCTTGGTGACCGATACCCTATTCTTACCGTTGAAGATACGGTGCCTGTAGCCCAGAAGTCTGTAGTCTTTTGGTGAGCTATCAGGAACTAATTGGACTTAAGACAATGTGTAACTTCATATTAAGTCCTGTCTGCACGTTAAAGAACACACCCTCCACTGACGTAATAGTTGACAATTCCCATGTCTATGTCTGGGAAGAACCTTTGAGACAGATGTGGTGGGAGAGAGAGTGGTGTCAGACTTCTCTGCAAAGCTCTCAAAAAGCATGCTACCACTCTCCTTGTGAGCCTGCCTGCTGCCATTCCTTTTCCTCTATAACCTCCTAGACACCAAGAGCTGAATTGACTCTGGAGTTTATCCTATTCTAGGAAAATAATAAAAGTCTCAATGCTTCAACAATTCCTAACAGAAAAGGAACCGACTTTAGGTACAAAAACTAGAACCTGAAGCTGTGGGAAAATAATCTGTTTCCTGCCTGTCTCTTACCCTCTGATGGTTGCTCAGCAAACCTTGGCTTATCGACCCACCAGCTTCAGCCAGAAGCACTGCAGTTCCTACCTGTGGGAGGTCCCTACAGGCTTTATAGCCAGCAGGGAAAATATCCCCGTTGTTGGGTCCTAACTACTCCCTCACGGGAAGGAATGAGAAGGTGCGGTGTCAATGGCAGATGTCAGGAGTCGGTGAAAGGAATACGGCTGACTCATTTATTTAGCAATGGGGAAACCTTATATACCTTCCCAGCACCCAGGCATTCCGATCTGTTGACATCCCATGGTTGCCCCTCATTAGCTAGGCACGATCAGGACCTCTGACAGCACCAGGCAGACGCCAGGCTGGCTCCTCTGGGGCTGGTAGGCTGTGATTTCCTACACCCGGTGACCGCTGCTGGGCCCAGAGCACTTGGGTCTGACACCAACCAGTTCATTCATTTCTGACATATTTAAGCATAGCACAATTTGGGGGAAGTTTTCATGTAACGACTCAGCCCAGTGAGTACAACAGAACTTAAGGCACGTTTACTCTGAAGCTCTTTACAAAGAACACGTGACCCGCCTGTAAGGTGGGTTCTTGTTGACTTAGACTCAACAGTCAAGAGTTAGGGAGAATGCCTGAATTCAACATAATGCCTGTGGGAGTCAGGGTTTGGCCCGGCCCTGTGGCCCTAAGGTAACACAGAAGTCACCTTAAAGTTCAAATGACGTTTCTCACAAGGATGAGATTTATGACCTAGAAGTAATTGTCCAGGTTCTAGGGGGAAAGGGTTTGGAATAAGTAAAACAAAATCTGGAAGATAGAGGTGGAGCCTGGCTCATCGGAGAGCAAAGGATCAACAGGTTGTAAGCTACATCCATTCCCAGCATTCCAGGAGGAAGGGTCTAAGCATCTCCTTCCTTTGAAGGATGCCTGTGAGCTTAACTTTCCTGGCTTCTCCTGTGCTTATCTGTGTGCATGTGTTTTAGCCCCACCACCACCACCACCACCTGTAGCAGCCTGAGGAGTAAGATAGAGCTTAGATTATTGGCACATGTCAGAAAAGAATTTCTAAGCTGGTCTTAAAGGTGAACACCTGTAAGTCAAGTCCTTGGGAGATGGAGGCATCAGAATCAGGTTCAAAGTCATCCTCAGCTACATAGTTAGTAGCTTGTGTTTCATGGGACCCTGTCTCAAACAAAACAAAAAAAGAATCTCAGGATAAGTCATGGTGAAATAAAGTTGGAATTCTTGAAGAACAGAGTTTAATATAATTTGACCACAGATATTAAGAGAAAGCCAGGCAGTGGCTGTGCCCATCTTTAATCCCAGCACTTGGGATGCACAGGCAGGCAGATCTCTGTAAGTTTGAGGTCAGCCTGGTCTACAGAGTGAATTCTAGGACAACTAGGGCTACACATAGAAACCCTGTCTCAAAGAACAAAACCAAAAATAAAACAAAGAAACAAAGGAGTAAGAGAGAGATAAACTGGGTATGGGCCACGGCTGTAATCCCAGCACTTGAGAGATCAGAAATTCAAATTCATCCTTAGTTACACAGCCAATGCGAAATCAACCTGGGCAACATGAGACCCTATATCAGAAGAAGAAGAAGAAGAAGAAGAAGAAGAAGAAGAAGAAGAAGAAGAAGAAGAAGAAGAAGAAGAAGAGGAGGAGGAGGAGGAGGAGGAAGTCTTCTTCTTCTTCTTTCTCTTCTTCTCATTCCTGCTTCTT
>NW_024582208.1:0-40570 GCF_903992535.2 Arvicola amphibius | reverse complement strand
GACTGAAGATTTAAACACATAACCACAAATTTCCCACATGGCTAAAATCAACACATGGCAAAGGCAAATACAAAGTGAACAAAATTACGCACGCAGAGTAACACATGTAACCTAAGTATATTTGCAACACGTATTTCTAATATAAAATATTCTTACCTTAAAATGATCCTATCTCATTCTATGTAAAAGAGACAAACTCAGTTTTAAGTGCCTTTGGATAATTTGCATAAGAGAAAAATGAAATTGTGAGAGTGGATCTTTTATATACAAAAGAAATTCTTCTTATGAAAATAATAAAAGGGTGGAAGGAGAGCCCAGCAGTCAAGAATGCTAGCTGTTCTTCCAAAGAGGTCATAATTTTGATGCCTAGAACTACATTGGATGGCATACAACCACCTGTGACTCTAGCTCCTGTGGGTCCAGAGCTCTCTTCTGTCTTCTGTAGGACATGAATGCATGTGGCATACACAGAAGGGGAGAGAGAGAGAGAGAGAGAGAGAGAGAGAGAGAGAGAGAGAGAGAGAGAGAGAGAGAGAGAGAGAGAGACAGAGACACAGACAGAGACAGACAGAGACAGACAGAGACAGAGACAGTGAGACAGAGAGAGAGACAGAGAGAGACAGAGACAGCGAGACAGAGACAGAGATGGAGAGACAGAGAGACAGAGACAGAGAGAGACAGACAGATGGACAGAGAAAGAGAAACAGAGAGAGAAAGAGAGAGAGAGAGACAGACAGAGACAGAGACAGAGAGAGACAGAGACAGAGAGAGACAGAGACAGACAGAGACAGAGAGACAGAGGCAGAGACAGACAGACAGACAGACAGACAAAGAGAGACAGAGAGAGACAGACAGACAGAGAAAGAGAAAGAGAGAGAGACTTATACACATAAATAGAATTTTAAAAATAAAAAATGAAAATTAAAACAGTCTGAGGTTATATTGTTTCATTTATATTGGCAAAAATCAAAGAACCATGTCACACACCCACCTAGAATGATGGACACCTGCTACTAGGAAATGGAGGTCATATGTCACAGTGGAGGATTATTCAACATCATCTCTCATAATTATCCTCTCACCTAGCAACTCTGTTTTTTTAAAAAAAGTCATCTTATGAACATATACTCACATAGCTCATGTGATATTTGTACAAATGGACTCAGAGTATACAAAACACAGTGAACATTTACAAATAATCATAGCAGTCCTTAAAAGAAAAATGAGAACAGAAAGAAATAAGATAAACATAAGTGAATTTACTAAAAAAAAAAAACCAAGGCTGAGTGGAAATAGAGAATAAAACGGAGGAAAGGGAAGGGAGAAGGGGTGACTGAAAGAGAGAGAGGCATATAGAGTGGGGGTTGGGGAAGGAGCCCAGTGTTTATATACACATTCATAATGTCCTTTATAAAACAATGCATAAGAAACTGGTTATTTCTCAACTAGGAAACATGGCAAGAGAAAGATTTGCTTTTCATTACACCTGTATGACTGAAAGGCATCTTTTTCAATAGAAGAAAATCTGGTTTGAGGTTATATGCTGTACTTGGTCTGTGTTTTCCTGGTTTGGAGTTTTTTCCTCAAGTCAAAAGTGATCATTTTTTATCAAAAAATGCTTATTTTGTATCGAAATTAAGGTATAGCCCATATATATATATGGGCTATATATATATATATCAACTTTGTCAACTTTGTCATGATACAATAATTTTTATGATACACTGTAACATGTTTTTTATTGATTTTATTGAGCTATACATTTTTTTCTGCTCCCCTCCCTTCTCCTCCTCTCTACATCAACCCTCTCCGTGGTTACCATGCTCCCAATTTACTCAGGAGATCTTGTCTTTTTCTACTTCCCATGTAGAGTAGATCCATGTATGTCTCTCTTAAATTCCTCATTGTGGTTTAGATTCCCTGGGACTGTGATTTGTAGGCTGGTATTCTTTGCTTTATGTTTACAAAACACTATGAGTGAGTACATATGATAATTGTTTTTCTTGGTCTGGTTTACCTCACTCAATATGATTTTTTCTACCTCCATCCATTTGCCTGCAAATTTCAAGATGTTGTTATTTTTTATGCTGTGTAGTACTCCATTGAGAGTATGTACCACATTTTCCTTATCCATTCTTCGGTCGAGGGGCATTTAGGATGTTTTCAGGTTCTGGCTATGACAAACAATGCTGCTATGAACATAGTTGAGCACATGTCCTTGTGGCACGATTGAGCATCCTTTGGATATATACCCAAAAGTGGTATTGCTGGGTCTTAAGGAAGGTTGTTTCCTAATTTTCTGAGAAATCACCATACTGATATCCAAAGAACCATACCAGTTGTACTCCCACATTTATGTTTGGATGGAATATTCTATAGATATGTGTTAAGTCCATTTGAGTCATAACATCTGTTAGTTCCCTTATTTCTCTGTTCACTTTTTGTCTGACTAACCTGTCCAGTGGTGAGAGGGGAGTGTTGAAGTCTCTCACTACTAGTGTGTGGGATTTAATGTATGATTTAAGATTTAGAAGTGTTTCTTTTATATATGAGGGTGCCCTTGTATATGGGGCATAGATGTTCAGTACTGAGATTTCCTCTTGATGGATTTTTCCTGTGACTAATATGAAATGTCCTTCTTTGTCTCTTTTGATTGATTTTAGTTTGAAGACTATTTTGTTAGATATTAGGATAGCTACACCTGTGTGTTTCTTTGGTCCATTTTATTGGAAAATTTTTTTCCCAACCCTTTACTCTGAACCAATGTCTGTCTTTGAGGTTGAGGTGTGTTTCTTGTATGCTGAAGGTAGATGGATTCTGTTTTTGTATTCCATCCATTAGCCTGTGTTTTTCATAGGTGAGTTGAGTCCATTTATATTTAGGGAATATTAATGATCAGTGATTGTTATCTCGTGTTAATTTAGTTTTTGTTGTTGGTGATATTAATTTGGGTTTTTCCCTTCTTTGGGATTTGCTGTTGTGAGATCATCAATTGTCTGTGTTTTTGTTGACGTAGCCAACTTCCTTGGGTTGAAGTTTTAGTACTTTGTGTAGGGCTGGATTTCTGACTAGGTATTGGGTAAAGCTGATTTTGTCATGGAATATCTTGTTTTGTCCTTCTACGGTAATTGAAAGTTTTCCTGGGTATAGTAGTCTGGGCTGGCATCCGAGGTCTCTTAATGTCTGCATAATGCTTGACCATGACCTTCTGGCTTTCATTGTCTCCATTGAGAAGTCAGGTGTAATTCTCTGCCTATATATGTTACTTGGCCTTTTTCCTTTGCAGCTCTTAATATTCTTTCTTTATTCTATGTTTAGTGTTTTAATTATTATGTGACAAGGAAACTTTTTTTCAAGTCTATTTGGTGTTCTGTAAGCTTCTTGTATCTTTATAGGTATATCTTTCTTTAGGTTGGGAAAGTTTTCTTTGATTTTGTTAAATATATTTTCTGTGCTTTTGAGATGAACTTCTCCTTCTTTTATACCTATTATTCTTAGGTTGGTCTTTTCATTGTGTCCCATATTTCCTGGTTATTTTGTGTTAGGCTTTTGGTAGATTAAAATGTTTTCTTTTGCTGATTAGTCTATTTCCTCTATTGTATCTTCAGCTCTTGAAATTATCTCCTCCATCTCTTGTATTCTGTTTATGCTTGTATTTTTGGTTCCTGATCATTTTCTCATGATTTCTGTTTCTGTAATTCCCTCGGATTGTGTTTTCTTTATTGTCTCTATTTCAGTTCTCAATTGTTGAATAGTTCTTTCACATGTTTGATTGCTTGTTCTTGGTTTTCCTTAATGGATTTGACGTTGATGTCTTCCAGTTTTTTGTTTGTCTTTTCCTTCGTTTCTTTGAGGGAATTTCTCATTTCCTCTTTAAGAGCCTCAAACATTCTCTTGAAGTTATTTTTTAGGTAATTTTCTTCTGCTTCATCTGTATTTGATTGGTCAAGTCTTGATGTTGTAGGGTGTCTAAATTTTATAACTGTAAAACTTGTTCTTCTTTGTGTAGTTGCATGTGCTCTTACCTTGTTTACTCATCTTCTCCATTAATTGTGGTGTTGGAGCTGTCTGTGACTCTGGTAATCAATCTGCCATGTGCCAGTGGATCCAAGCCTCAGATGACTGTTTCTCGTTTGGCAGTCAGTGTCATGGTTCTAGATTCCCTATTGGTCACTTCGTGTTCCTGGAGGTTGCTCTGTGCTTCAGAGGTTTGCTTTGCTCCCGTGAAGTTTGCTGTTTCAGGCCTGCTCTGGCCTAGGTTGCCAGCTCAGACCTGTTTCTATAAATGTCCCTGGTCTGGATCTGCTCCTGTGAAGGTCCCTGGCTTGGAGTTGGTCCCACAAAGGTCTCTGGCTCTGATCTACACACCCTTGGAGGTCCCAGATTCGGGTGCACCCAGACCCACAGAGGACCTGGCTCAGGCCTACTCCCTCAAAGGTCCCAGACTCATGCCCAAACCTGCAGAGGTATCTGGTTCCTGCCTACACCCTTGTAGGTTCCAGACTCATGCCTGGACCCACAGAAGTCTCTGGCTCTGGCCCACTCCCTCAGCAGTTGATCCCCTGTATCTGTTCCTGTGGAGTTTGCTGCCTCAGGTCTGCTCTAACCTAGGTCACTACCTCATTCCTGTTTCCATAAATGTCCCTGGTCTGGATCTGCTCCCACTCATGTGTTCGCTGTCTCAGGCCTGCTCTAGCCCAGGGCACTGGCTCAGTCCTGTCTCTGCAAATATCCGTGATCTGGATCCACTCCGGTTCCCATGGAGTTTACTGTCCCAAGCCCACTCGGACCCAGGTCGCTGGCTCAATCTTGCTCCTTTGGAGTTTACTACCTCAGGCCTGATCTGGCCTAGGTCACTGGCTGGCTCAGTCCTGCTCCTGTGGAGTTCACTGCCTCAGACCTACACCAACTCAGGTCACTGGCTCAGTCATGTGAAGTTTGCTGCCTCAGGCCCACTCCAGCCCCTGTAACAAGGTATTAAAAAAAAAAAAAAAAAAAAAAAAAAAAAAAAAAAAAAAAAAAACAAGATATTTTACTCTGTCATAGAAGATGTTATTCCATTTCAAAATCACACAAAAGTTTGCTGTGGAATAATCCTTTTATACACTGTGAAGATTTGTCACTGTGGTTAGTTTAATAAAGAAGCTGACTGGCCAATAGCTGAAAAGAATAAAGGTAGGCAGGAAAGTCAAACTGAGATTGATGGGAAGAAGGATGGAGTCAGCAGAGTCACCAGGAGATGCAGAGGGCACAAGACATGCTGGAGGACAGGTAAAGCCAGGAGCCACATGGCAAAGCACAGATAAGAAATATGGGTTAAATTAAAATGTAAAAGTTAGCTAGTAACAAGCCTGAGCTGTCTTCCAAGAATTTATAATTAATATAGTTTCTGCATGGTAATTTGGGAGCAAGCTGCTGGAATAGGAAACTTCTGCCCACAGAAATTAGCTCACCAACTTTTGACACGATAGCCTAATAGTGAAGATTCATTCATTCAGACTGAAACAAAAACCACCCTAGCCTTTCCTGTCAAAAGTTCAGATACTAAAAGGGAAGAGAACAAACATTTATATTCCTCTATTCATTTCTCAAGTGAAACATCAGCATTCAGTCAAATTTGGGAAAACTTTAAAACATAAAAATGATAAGTAGTAAATAATCAAATGAAAGGGGGGGATTAGTCAGACCTGACAGTATAATTCCAAAAGAAAATAATGTGACAGACTTAGAAAAACAAACAAACAAAAAAAATCCAATCTGTTTCCAAATTGCTCAACAGTTGAATTTTTTTTTTCTGGTCCCTGAATGGTTCAAATTCTCAGGTTTGAATGCATTGCGACCTCTGTTTAATGTTTATACTGCCAAGCCACACAACTTTCTTGATTATATCCCTGTCTCAATTAAATCTGAGATGGGTTTTGGCCAAGCTAATAACTCCTATTTCAAGTTACATTTAGCACCAAAACCAAAAAAAACCCAGTGTGAATTCTATCTGCACAATGATCTCTTTCTTTCCCAAAGACAACTTCAGCTTTTCACCATGTAAGCTGAAATTACCCCAAGTCTGTATTGAACTATCCACCTCTATTCTTGGGGCCATTATTTCATCTAGAAAGCCTTCAGGTGAAATAAAAACTAGGGTCTTGAACCTTGCCCTTTAATTAGTATAAGCTTCTTAAAGAGCAATGGTGTGACTTCAGAATGGGTGGAGGCACAGTGCTGAAATTAAACATTCCTTCTAAATGGCACAGGAATCCTAAGCCATGAGACTCCTGCCAACTCCCCTGAGAAGATCAATAGAGCAACAATTGGGCATGTAAAACAGAGCTGTCCACTGAAAGTCTAGATAATGAAAATTCACAATAGGCAGTAGTAGATCTTGAGGGGGAAAAAAGAGTCCTTTATTTGTGCCTTTGACTAGGGCAGAGGGTCCAGGGAGCAGTGACACCCACTAACACTAACATTCACACGTTCACGAGCTCTGAAGTATTTAGATGACTTCGTATAAGTAAGATTAGTTTTTTCTTTAGGAATCACTGCACAACTAATCATGTGCACAAGCATTCTAGGGTTTCCTTGACTAACTTTTTCTTTAAGCAATTTAACTTTTATTTTGTGCTGGTTGAGATTGAAACCAGGGCCTTGCACATGGTAGAAAATCTCTATCATTTGAGCTATGCCCCAGCCAGCAAAGTTTCACAATGAGTTTTATGGACAAAACCTTTTAGCATTTACCGGTCAGTACATTTATCCATGACTTTTGATTTGCTTCACTGACGTGAATGCCCGTCTTTTGTACATTATTAATGGAAAACCAAGCTTGAATATCACTGGGTCTTCCTAATAGATCCACAGATACAGTAAGTAAACTCTTTCTAGGTTGTAGTTTTATATTGGATTAAAATCTCTTTCAACAGAAAGATATTTATCTTCTGGCAATTTATCAAAGTAAATATCTCCTATGGCACAGTATTATTAAATATTTTTCATAGTTGAAATTCCCTGTCTTTTTAGGCAGAATTAACAGGACTTTGTTCACACAAAGGTGTTTCTCTCATTTTTAATAGGTGCTATTATTGGTGGATCCTTTATTACCACCTGATTGGGACCCACTGGAGGATGGGTACAGGTCTCGTTCATCTCTTCATCTCTGAATAAGTCCCAGTGACTTTCAGGAATGCCAACATTATAGATGAGTAGCTTATGAAAGCTTACAGCCACAAGCTTGTATTCTGCTCCTTTTTATTCAGTCCCCATAGCAACGGGCATGCCAAAGAAGTCGGGTAGGGTGCTGGAGTCCAGAGACAGCTCCTCCAGAGTCTATCTCAATCCTGAAGCTCTGTTAGGAATTAGGAAAAAGGCAACCCCGTTCTGTAGGTGGTAACACAGGCTTCCAAGCCCAGGAAAACGTAAAATGTCTATATACCCTAAAGAAATCCAGTCAGGTCTGAGCACACCAAGGTTTTACATTAAACTCTGCCATCTATGAACTAAGAAACTAAAGTTCAGAAGACCACGAGTGTCAGATAACCACAGCTTTTGGTTTTGTTTGTTTGTTTGTTTTTTATTTTTCTTTTCTTCCTCACCTCAGAACTTTTTAGACAAGTCTTTTTCCCCAAGGGACTTTTCTTAGCCTGGGCATGCCCACCTATCCCAGCAACCAATTAGAATTTCCCACGTACGTTCAAACTAGCCAACCAGATTTGCTGTAACTTGATGCCTAATTTACTAGTGTTTAGAACCAAATTGGGCTGTCTTTGGGGTATAAAAAGCCCAGCTCCAGAAAACAAACAAACAGATAAACCTAATTGACAACTTATTTCTGAGACACCCTCTATCCCATCCCTGCTACAAGGAGCTGCTATTCTACCTGTCAATCAAACCGTTAGTCTAAAGAATGCTCCTGATCCTGGGAATAGAACCTATGGTCTGAGTGGAGACATAAAGTTCCAGTTGGGCTGGTTTAATCACTTTGGCTGAGGACCACCCCTAGAAAGGTGGGCTCACCTTAAGCCATGCTGAAGAGATGGGTAGAATAATTAGTTCTTTAATAAAAGAGTGCGTTTCCATCCCAGAATCCCTACAGCAGAAGCTTACTGGTCACAGCCATGTGCGGGTACAAATCTGCCTGCTCCCAAAATTACCTTTTCTTTTCTTTCCTTAGCCAACCTGAATCAGCAGCTATAAGGGTTCCAAACAGTGAGATATTGAATTTGTAGGATTGGAGATAAGAAATAGAAAAGACTAGAAATAAAGAAGGCAAAAGCAATAGTTGGGACCAGAAGGTCTAGCATAAGCTGTCAAACAAGAATATTAACAAGTATACCATTAGTGCGGTGGGCGGGGATGGGGTGGGGTGCACAGAATGGCCAAGGTCAGCATAGAGGTTAGTCAATTTTGGCAAAGAGAACATAGTATACCTCAGACACAGCAGCCTTAGGATTGATAACCACAGCTCAGGGGGAAGAGTTGGGTCCCCAGAAGCAGAAACCTTGACTCCTTGGAGGCACTAGCTCCAGTGTAAGATCAGTCTTGCCAAATCTTCTCCTGGACAAAGGGTACAGAACTAAGGTTCCCTTTGTCCTTCCATCAGGGCCTCTGAGAGAGTCTTGGTTGATCTAGCTCCCCACCTAAGCTTTCCTTATTTGGGGCTTCTTTACTCTTTTCCTAAAGCCTCTCTCCTAGCCATGGGGCTGCTTGCTAGCCACGCCGCTCTGTGCCACTTAAGCTGGCATGGACTTTTCCTCCTTTCCTCCAGGCAGCTGCTGCAGTTTTACAGCTTAACCTGCCCTGCAGTTTCCATTGGGGTTCATTCTTAAATTATTTTATTAATGAGTCTCATAATCCCCAATGGGACCCTAAGTTTCCCTGTATCAAAACTTTTCCTGAAAAACTATTTGAAAAAAAGAAGCAGAGGACACAAAATTGGGTGGATAGGGAAAGAGGGATGGGTCTGGGAGAAGCAGGGGGGGGGGGCGGGATCTGGGAGGAGTTGGGGGTGGGATGGGTATGAAATGGCAAGAAATCTTCAAAGGACCAAGTAAAACAAAACTAACACTTTTCTTTCTTTCTCTTTCTTGCCCTTGCCCTTTCATTTTTTCATAGTGTTCAGTGATAGCCACCGGCTTGGGGTGACTTTGGTGGCCCTTGAATTTCTGGGACATCTCTTGAATTCCTGTAGTATCCCAAACTTAGTCTACCAAGAGCCAAGAAAAGCTTAGTTGTTCTCAAAGAAACCCACAACATTATTAGATCTTTTCCAGCTTTAATTCCATTGTTTTCATGACTCTTAGATTTACAGCAGAACTCTCTTCTGGATGTGGTAGTTGCTTCACAGAGTGGCAGCTGAAATCTCTGACAGCTCAGTGCAGCATCAGGCAGTGTAGGCCCTGTTCTGATCAAGTGGCACTGGAGGACCCTGCTTACAGTCAGCTCTCACATTGCCCACTGCAGACTTTCCTACTACTTCAGGCTCACAGCCTCACCTCCTCCTCCTTTGGGTCTACTCTGCTACTTCTCTTCTTTGCCTGCTTTGATGGTTTGAATTCCCTGCTTGTGCTTAAGTGAGCCCACGAGCTAAAAGTACTGCTGATCAGGAATTGTGATGATATTGACTGTCAAGTTGGCTGGATCTGGAGTCAACTAAGAGGAATCTCCCTGTGCAGGTCTATGAGGACATTTCCTGGAAGTATTAACCGGTGGGTGGCGGGGAGACTGTCTATCAGAGTGGGAGTGGCCCACACAGGGGTTCCAGGGAGAAGTAGAGTTAATTTTGCCTCTAAAGTGTATAGACAACCATTGTTTGATTACCTGGCTTTTATTGTGTAAGTCAATCAAATAAATCCTCTTCCATAATATATGTTCCCTGTGTTGGTTCTCTGGTAGATAAGAAGTGCCCATCAGAGTCCCATCATACACCTCCCACTGGTCCAGGACAAAGATCATCCATGTCTTTTTAAGATTCTTACCTGCAACTTCAAAATCATCAAATTGGGCAGGAAACAGCCACCACCAATTAGTAAGAGTGAGCATGGAAGAAGAGATTTGTGGACAATCTCTGGGGAGTGTTATACTCCTGGCAGTGGAAAGTATTCACTTGAGCATTGCTAGTGAACTGACTAAGAAAGGCTTCCTTTTTTTCCGACTACAATCCCTATTCTAGCTGACAGTGCGGGCTCTCAAGGAACACCGCTTGAAACAATCAGAGCCAGTATCCTGATCCAACAAGAAGAGTACATCCTTAATATGAATTTTTACCGTTTACCATTTTCATCTGGCCAATTACTATCACAATAGCTTCAGTGCCACCGGTAGGGTCTGTAAAGTGTATTTAGTTAATCAGAAAATTAACTGAACTTGAGTATGAATTAATTAGAACTTTGAGTTCAATATTATGCTCTGCATTAGACATGTCAAGAAAATGTACACAGCCATCTATCTTAGACAAGGATCTATCATCTAAAAAATGCATTATTCTACTTGTGCTTCACTGTTTAAGTGAACCAGCAAACAATGTTGCCCATGTTCTTTTAATTTAAAAATAGAGGGTTTTTTTTAATTACACCATGAAATCTTAAACTGAGTTGTTTTTTTTTTCCCAAGACCTAAACTAGGCATAAGTATTTCCTGGGGACTCCCCAAAGTTTCCTTGTTACAGTAGAAATGGAATTAGGGTATATGATGTACATTCAAATAATTAAAGAGTTTAATAATCTATGGATTATGTGTATCTGACACATGAAATTAGGAAAACTATGGAGAAAATAATAGGCTAATACAAAACAGTTACATAATGATACGGGGCTGTGCCGGCCAGACACTAACTTTCCATAATGAACACTTCAGGATGATTCGTGACAAACAGAAGCAGTGAAGCCGACACGTACATAGGGAGTGGCAACCTGCTGCCTGCACTTAAAAAGAACCGGAAGGGGAGTCACCTTGCAAGCAGGGTGGCAGTGGTGGGACAAAGATGACAGATTGGAGGGGATCACTGATCACTTGGTCTGCAGTGATCATCACATGACGTCATGGTGTCTCCTATTCTCTTAGTATGGATTCATATCCACAAGGCTCCCTGCATCTGGCTACTGATCTTTGTTCTCTCAAACCTGTTTTCCTGATATCTGTTATATGAACAAATTTAAAAGTTGTTTGTGTTGGAAAGAGGCCACTTGTTTATCCCGGCTGCCCAGAACTGAAATAATCACACAGAAACTGTATTAATTAAGTCACTGCTTGGCCCATTAGCTCAAGCTTCTTGTTGGCTAACTCTTACATATTAATTTAATCCATCTCCATTAATCTGTGTATTGCCACAAGACTGTGGTTTACCAGGTAAAGTTCCGGCATCTGTCTCTGGCAGGGGTACATGGCGTTTCTCTGACTCTGCTTTCTCCCAGCATACAGTCTAGCTTTCCTCACCTAGTTATGTCCTTCCCTGCCATAGGTAAAGCAGTTCTTTATTCATTAACCAATAAAAGCAACACATAGACAGAAGGACCTCTCACACCTAATTTGGTTTTTTTTGTTGTTGTTGTTTGCTTGTTTGTTTGTTCATTTGCAGGAGCTATATTCACAGATGTACTTTGGGAACACTCCCAGCTGTTAAATTTTTTAAGGTGGTAGAAGTACTATATTTAATATATAATTTAAAACTAAATAAATCCAAAAAGGTGGTGCATTTTCCCTAAAATTGCCACACACAAAATTGTTCATGAATTGGTCTGTTTTCTAGTTTGTGTTCTCTACTCAAGGGTGAGGTATGTAACCTTGGCCGACTCACCCTTGCCACACACACCATTAAAGTAAAAAAGATGCTCATGATAGAGAAATGCATTCACTGACCAAGCATTTCTCAGGCTGTAGCCCACAGGCTGCCCACTTCAAAATCTACCTGAAAAAAACATGTAAGTGTTGATTCCTAAGCTGTACCACAGAATTGCTACTCACAAACCTGCATTTCAACAAAGTCCACAATGATTGCACAATGCGTTGAATTATGCAGGGACTGATCATCCTACGGGAGTTGCTGAACAGGAAGGGGTTTCTCCCACCCACTCACTGAAGTATTTTAAGCATTTCACCCCAGCCAATTCCATCTGCAGTAGCTTTCCAGTAATTCCAAGTTTAGATCGCTGGAAAATTAGAAGATTGGTAAGAGGTCTCCAACCTCAGTCTAGTGGACCCAGAATGGTCCTCAGTATCCACCACTTTCAAAAGTCACACATATCATGCATCTCATACTTCTATGACTTTACTGACGACATGACAGACATGATGTCATATTATTAAACTGAAGTCCTCTCCAAGTCAGATGTCAGTCCTCCACAGTGCAGGCAGGATTGCTGGTGGCTTCTTCCCTGAGCTCCTGGCTACCTAGGGTGCCTTGTGATTGTTGACTGATACTTCCAGTTCTGTGGGAGCAGCTCCAATGGAATTTCATTGGCTAGTGTTTTCCATTACCAACTGAGCACCCATAAAGATGTCAGCCCTCCTTAGTAAACGACAGCTACAATCAAACCTAGCCAGGCAAGTTGGAAGTTCACACATGGGACAGCAAGATCATAACTGAGTTCCTGGTTCCTTTGATAAGAAAGAAGATCTTTGGAATATTTGCACGCATTCAGAAAATCCATTTCTGTTTTCAAATTGTTGCCCTTTGACAGTGTTTAACTTCAGTCACTGCCTGCATTAAGACTGTCTATAAAAGATGTCAAGCTGAAGATTCAGTCAACTCCCAGTTTTTGCTTAATATAGATTTCCTTTCCCATTTCTCAAAGGACAATCATTTTAATTCAAACACACTGATTTTTGCAACATAAATTTTAATACAAAAGATCTATACTAATGAAAATACCTGAATTTGTGATTTGTCAGTCTCTTGGTATTTATATCATGCTTTCAGCAACAATACTTCTACCAAATGCATACAGTGCATGAAATTGTACAGAGATCTTATTTTTTTAGGACCATATGTGCATGGAATCTAATGGGTCCAAACCTCATAAGGGGTTTTATAAGAGTAAAGGGTTTCCGAATGTACGGTGACCAAATGTTAATACAGACTTCAAGAGGCTCTCTCAGGAACTTTAATCTTTGGGAGAGACTGTGGATGCTTTAGTGTATCAGTGAGCAAGCAACATGTTTGGATGCCTACCGAGATCTGAGGTTTAAACCACTGAGTAGTAACCAGGGCTACTAATGTCCTTCATACAGATCAAGGATCCAGCAATGTTCTTGGGTAAAATAGCCCCTCGTGTAAAAGGACTCCATGCTGTATTCTCCTTCAGTGGTACAAGCATTCTTAATACTTGGTGTGCCTCAAGAGTTGTGACTATCAATGTAGACACTGCCTGAGGACCATTGTCTGAGGTTGATTTCTGGCCTCTACATGCATCTGGAACACACACATGCATACACACACATGCATGCACACATGCAGACACACATGCAAACACACATGCATGCATACACACACGCGCATGCACACACATACACACATCATATGCACACCAGCATGAGTTTTTAAAGCCTAGGTGATTTAAAGGGCAGACATTATAGGAACCACCTGATCAATATCAGTGTTTTTCCAACTTGAATAAGCATACAGACCACTTAAGGCTTCTCTTTAAATGCAGATCCTGATGGAGAAATCTAAAATGGGACTCGAGTGTTTACATTTCTAAAATGATCAAGGGCTGATGGGGCAGCTGGTCAGTGAACCAGCTCTGGGACATAAAGACTCCTGTAGATAACAGTGTATTTGGGTGACATTGATTTCATCAGAAAACCCATAAAGGGTAATCTGCATGTAAGAAAAAGGGCACCACTGAAAACATAGACAATGCTATTTCAGCTTGAGCTAATGTGAGGTCACTCTGTGGCAAATTCTGTGGTTGACACACTATCTCCCGTCCTGTGTTTCCATACAACCAACCACAGCACCGCTAATCTCTGCTGTTGTCATCTGAGCTGGTCATTGCCGAGATGGGGAAAGAATCACTTCCCTTCATGAGAGAAGGCAATCTGGAGTGTGAGAGAGATGTTCTCTAGTCTCTGGGTTGCACCAAGCAGCCCTGAATAAGCAGCAAAAAACAAGGGAACTCATCTGCTCACTTCTTGGAAGACATTTGTCACATGTCACAGTGCCACAGATAAGAGGCCCCTGGGGAAGCATAATGAATGTGCTCCTTCCTGTTGAATTTCTGTTTGTTCTGTATTCTTATAGACCTCAGCTTCCAGATGTATACGAACACCATTTCTAAGATTAATATCATTAAGCTCTGGAGGGAATTTTTATTTGACATAAAAACACAAGGTATTTTTGGTAAGATAAAACAGATAATATTTCAGGATTTCTATTCTCCATAAATGCTGATAGCCAGAAATGGCCGGAAATGACTTACAATTGACAGAATAATACTGCTAAAGTTTTTTCAATTGGTTGGTTGGCTGGCTGTTTTTTTGTTTTGTTTTTGTTTGTAATGCTTGGGTTTTTTTTTTAAAATTAAAATAGAAATACTATGTGTGCTTGTAGTAATGAGGTGAGCAGGCCTGCTTTTCGTCCCGCCTGGCTCCCTGCCACCTGACTAGCTTATGCCCCGAAATAACAACACACAAACTGTATTCATTTAAACACTGCCTGGCCCATTAGTTTCAGCCTCTTATTAGCTAATTCTCACATCTTGCTTTAACCCATATTTAGTAATGTGTGTAGCACCACAAGGTGGTGGCTTACCGGCAAAGATTCAGCATGTATGACCCGGTGGCTGGCTCCATGGCGTCTGTCTCAGAGAGGAGAGGCATGGCGATTTCCTGAGGCATCTCCCTCACTCCCAGCATCCTGTTCTGTCTACTCCACCTATCTAAATCCTGCCCTATCAAAAAGCCAAGGCAGTTTCTTTATTAACCAATGAGAGTCCTCCATCATGTGCTAATTTTAATTTCCACGCAAATGAATAAAGTTGCATAAATGAAGAGACTTAAATATGACCTGAGAGCCTTCTTCACAGCAGCTCCCCAACTGTTTTGTCATGGGACCTCTTTAAATTCTAAAAATTTCTTGTTGCTGCTGTTGTTTTTCTGAACAGTGTTAATTTTGTTTACCTGTGGTTTATGTACCAATGTTTACTAACTTTTTACTTTTGGCTGTCAATGTGTATGATGTATATGTATGAGCGTGTCTATGTGCATAACTGTAGGCACACACGTACCATAACACATATGTGGAGATTCAGAGGACAAGATGGGTATCAGTCCTTGTTTTCCACCTTGGTTGAGACATTCTTCCTTCTTGTTAGCGGCTATGTGCATGAGACTATCTAACCATAGGAGTGCCGGTATTACAGACGCACCCTAACATGTCTGGCTTTAGGCTGCTCTAGGGAATCCAAGCTCAGGCGTTCATGTTGTTTTGCAGGTGCATTACCCATGGAGTTTTTTCCTTAGTCCCCATGATGCTTATCCCTCTGGAAGTTATGAAAGAAAAATTTAAATTATTTTTTTTAAATTCACAATCCATCATGTTGCCATAAATATTTTATGAAAGGTATATAGTCTGAAAAAAAGTTAATGAAAAAATACATCTTGCAATGTTTAGAAAACAAACAAATTTCTTGAATCTGTCTTAATGGATGTCAGCTAAATCCTCTTCACTCCTTCAGCCTTCAGTGATAAGTGGCCTTGGCTAATGTGGGTAAAGAAATCCTGCATCCCAAGCTCTATATCTGGGGAAGGAGCCGTATTTGAATATTCTTCTCAGAAAACTGCTCTTTGATGTTACACCAAAACTCAGCATGAGCTCCGTCAAGAAAGCTTAGCTACAACATAGACCGAGAATAAATATTGATTAACTTCATTCTCTGTAACATTAAAGTCTATGGTTCTCTGTTGCTCTTTAAATGACTTTTTTCCCATGTTTTTGTTATGTGTATGAGTGTTTCCACCACATGTATGCCTAGTGCCTGTGGAGGCCCCAAGACTTAGAGGGCACTGAAGTAACACATGGTTGTGTGCTTCCCCATAGGTGATGGGAGCTGAACCCGGGCCCTCTGCAAGAACACTACACACTCTTAACCACTAAGCCATCTCTCCATTCTCCTCCTGCATATTTTTGTTATATTTAGGACATATTTCATAGTTATGAAAAGTAAAATGTTGGTGTATTTCGTTACATAGTATAAAAAATAACACCACGCATTCATTAACATCTCTACCAATCTCATCAGAAAAATCCTTGCATGTTATTGGAAAGCTATCAAGCTCTCAGTGGCATATTCAAATTTTCCAAAATTCAAATTTTCACTTGAAAATCCAAGTCTTATCATTCCAATAAATGCTGCCAGCTGTTTTTCTGGAAGTGATAAGTCTGATTTTTTTTATTTTTATCAGCCAAATATTCTTGTCTTAATAGCAATAAGTTGTTTTTTGTTAGTAACACTTCCAACTGGAAAATTGGTTTTCTGGGGGTGGGGGGGAGCATGCTTACCTTGGCTAGAAATCAGCTCCACAAGGGTTTTCTGCTTCAGGATGACCCTTGTGATTTACATACAGCAGATGTGTGCTATGTGCACTTCCACTTAGTCATGAAGGATGTTGAAAACAGGTATGCTATGTGTGTGTGTGTGCGACATGCTATATATATATATATATATACATATATATATACACACACACACACATATATATTCATACACACAAAATATATTGGGCAGCACAGAAAGCATCACATGAGGAAGGAATGGGATACTTTACAGAATCCTTTAACAGTTCTATCAGGGATTCAATCACAGACCAAGTCACCACCGCTGATTAAGATAACAAATAGTACTATAAACATCATTGGTCATTGAGCAGTATCCATGATTATGTTCAACACTTATGGTAGATTGCTTCTAACTTCTATTTCTGCTGTTTTCAGCAAATGTCATTCTTGTACTGGGTGGGTGGGGAGGTGGGAAGGAGTTAGGGGAGGGGAAACTATAATCAGAATATATTGGATTAAAAACCTGTTTTCAGTTAGGCTTGAAGGAACCACAAGCATCAGAGATCTACCCAGAACACCCCAGGAGTTATATTTCTTACCATAAGTGGGTCTTCTAGGACACTGAAGACAACTGTGAACCTCATTGAACAATCCATTTGATCAGCTACATCGGTTCAGACTGAATTAGGGTTGACACAATTCTCTAATAATTATGAAGACTTCTACTACCATTCACGGAATACTGTGCTAACATTCAATATACTTCTTTGTGTGTGGAATCAGGTCTCACGTCACAACTGAATAAATACATATGATTCAATCATTAATGAATGACAGAGAAACTATACTCAAGGAAGGGAGATTTTAAGTCAATGGAAATAATTAAAATGTGATTTCCCAGTCAGTTTTCAGAGAAAACAAAAGCAAGTATTGTACTGACCTCCTTTTCCAATAAAAGAAAAAAGAGCAAGGAAATGAGCTGGGTTTGGTTTCCTTAAGGAAGTGTTCATGATTCAAGATAGGGCATCGAACTAAATTCCTTCCTTATACAGATTCACAAAGAATGAAGATTCTTCTAAGGACAGGCACTACGATCAGACTTCAGAACCACAGAGGGGCTGGGCATGATGAGGCACACCTTTAATCCTTGCACTCAGGGAGGTAGAGACAACCATACCCCTGGGAGTTTGAGACCAGCCTCATCTATATCCAGGCCAGCCAGGGTTACAATAGTGAGAGCCTGTCTCAAAAACAAACAAATAAAAAGCCACTAAAAATGCAACACAGTCACAATTCTGTAGAAGTATTTCTGCTGGTACATTTTTTTAAGCTTTAATGCTTGTTAGAAATCTGGTGCAATATGGCTTATGGTGAGTGTTTAAAATGTCCCTTGGAACAGGCCTACCATTATAACAACAAGAAATCCAGACAAATTAGAAGAAGAATCTATCTCAGCTGCTGGCTGTAAGGTGGTGTAGAGCTATCAGCCCCGAAGGGAAAATAAATGAGGAAAGTCCTACACTGTTACCAAGCTAAAGGCACTTTTCAAAAGTAAGGGGGAAAATAACGCAAGCAGGGCCCCATAGTCACACTGACTGAACAGAAGCCTACCTAGTACCATAAGGTTTAAAAAAACTGCACAGATAGATAAGATAGAAAGTGAAATTGTCTTGGTTCACGGATGTGTATATAGAAAATTTTCTACAGACACATGCAAAAGGTCACTGAAGACAAAGTCAGTACGAAACCACGTTTAACAACTTGCAGATGAACTGTCGAAACTGACCCTTTGAAATCCAATTCCATAGCGTGTCAAAATATTAACTACTTAGACATGGGCTCAGTGAGGTGCAGCCTTTACATCTAAACACTTAAAACTATACCAAATTTCTGAGAGAAATGAACAAGGCCTAAATAAATGTAGAGAGAGAATGGGAGCCTGGATGGAAGACTCTGTCATCAAGATGTTCATTCCAGGTGGGACAGATGGCTCAGCACTTGATGCTGTGCAGAGGACCCAGTTCCATTCCCAGCACCCAGTGACAGTTCATAACCCTCCCCAACTCCAGGTCCAGGGGATCCGATGATTTGATGGCCTTTGAGGCACCAGGTACACATGCAGTACACACACATATATGTAGGCAAACATACACACTTTCCATATATACACACTCTACTGATTTGAGCTTAGATCAAATGAATCTCTGATAAAATCTTCACATTTTTATAGAAACTAATACCTCATTTCTTAAATTTATGCAGAAATATACATGCCCTAGAGCAGTTAAAGGGTTTTTTTTTTTTTGCTTCGTATTGTAGGAAAGGCCATCTCTCTTTTACACTTCTTTAATTGACTTTATTGAGCTATACATTTTTCTCTGCTCCCCTCCCTTTCTACCCTCTCCCATGATCAGAAGGCTCCCAATTTACTCAGAAGATCTTGTCTTTTTCTACTAACCATGTAGATTAGATCCATGTATGTCTTTCTTAGGGTCCTCATTATTGTCTAGGTTCTCTGGGATTGTGAATTGTAGGCTGGTTTTCTTTGCTTTATGTCTAAAAGCCACTTATGAGTGAGTACACATGATATTTGTCTTTCTGGATCTGGGTTACCTCATTCAATATGATGTTTTCTAGATCCATCCATTAGCCTACAAATCTCAAGATGTCATTATTTTTTCTGCTGTGTAGTACTCCATTGTGTAAATGTGTGGTGTTGGTGAAAAACTTTTCCCATTCTGTAGGTTGCCATTTTGTCTTGTTGACCATGTCCTTTGCTTTACAGAAGCTTTTTTAAGTTTAAGGATGTCCCATTTATTAATCAGTGTCTGTGCAACTGTAGTTATATTTAGGAAGTAGTCTCCTGTGCCAATGCATTCAAGTGTACTTCCCGCTTTCTCTTCTATTCATTCTTCAGTCAAAGGGCATTTAGGTTGCTTCCAGGTTCTAGCTATGACAAACAATGCTGCTATGAGCATAGTTGAGCACATGTCCTTGAGGTACAATTGAGCATCCTTTGGATATAACCCAAAAGTGGTATTGCTGGGTCTTGAGGAATGTGGTTTCCTAATTTTCTGAGAAATTGCCATACTGATATCCAAAGGGGATGTACCATTTACACGCCCGCCACCAATGCAGGAGTGTTCCCTTTACCCCACATCCTCTCCAACGTAAGTTGTCATCAGTGTTTTTGATCTTGGTCATTCTTACCAGTGTAAGATGGAATCTCAGAGTCGTTTTGATTTGCATTTCTCTGATGACTAAGGATGTTGAGCATTTCCTTCAGTGTCTTTCAGCCATTTTAGATTCCTCTGTTGAGAGTTATCTGTTTAGGTTTGTACCACATTTTTTTTGCTGGATTATTGTTCTTTTGAGTTCTTTGTATATTTTGGAGATCAGTACTCTGTCTGATGTGGGGTTGGTGAAAAACTTTACCCATTCTGTAGGTTGCCATTTTGTCTTGTTGATCATGTCCTTTGCTTTACAGAAGCTTTTTTAAGTTTAAGGACGTCCCATTTATTAATTGTTTCTCTCAGTGTCTGTGCAACTGTAGTTATATTTAGGAAGTAGTCTCCTATGCCAATGCATTCAAGTGTACTTCCTGCTTTCTCTTCTATGAGGTTCAGTGTGGTTGGCTTTATGTTGAGGTCTTTGATGCATTTGGACTTGAGTTTTAAGCATGGTGATAGATATAGGTCTATTTTTATGCTTCTATATGTTGATATGCCAGTTATGCCAGCACATTTTGTTGAATGTGCTTTCTTTTTTCCATTTGATAGTTTTGCTTTTTTGTCAAAAATCAGGTGTTTGTAGGTGTGTGGATTAATATCCGGGTCTTTGATTCAGTTCCATTGGTCCTCCCATCTGTTTTTATGCCAATACCAGGCTGTTTTCAGTACTGTAGCTCTGTAGTAAGTTTGAAATCAGGGATTGTAATACCTCCAGAAGTTCCTTTACTATACAGAATTTCTTTGGTTGTCCTGGGTTTTTTGCCCTTCCATATGAAGCTGAGTATTGTACTTTCGAGGTCTGTAAAGAATTTTGCTAGAATTTTGATGGGCATTGCATTGAATCTGCAGATTGCTTTTGCTAAGATTGCCATTTTTACTATGCTAATTCTGCCTACCCAAGAGCATGGGAGATCTTTCCACTTTCTGGTGTCTTCTTCAATTTCTTTATTCAAAGATTTAGAGTTCATATCTTCCACTTGTTTGGTTAGAGTTACTCTGAGATATGCTATTTGTGGCTATTGTGAAGGGTGATGTTTCTCTAATTTCTTTCTCAGCCCATCTATCATCTGTGTAAAGAAGGGCTACTGTTTTTTTTTTGTTTTTTTTTTTTTTTGAGTTAATCTTGTATCCTGTTACATTACTGAAAGTATTTATGAGTTGTAGAAGTTCCTTGGTAGAATTTTTGGGGTCACTTATCATATCATCAGCAAATAGTGAGAATTTCACTTCTTTTCTGATTTGTATCCCCTTGATCTCTTTTTGTTGTCTTATTGCTCTAGCTAGGACCTCAAGAACTATATTGAATAGATATGGAAATAGTGGATAACCTTGTCTTTTTCTTGATTTCAGAGAGATCACTTTGAGTTTCTCTCCATTTAGTTTGATGTTGGCTGTTGGCTTGTTGTATATTGCCTTTATTATGTTTAGTTATGTTCCTTGTATCCCTGCTTTCTCCAAGACCCTCCATGAAGGGATGTTGTATTTTGTCAAAGGCTTTTTCGTCATCTAATGAGAAGATCATGTAGTTTTTATTTTTCAGTTTGTTTATATGGTTGATTACATTGACAGATTTTCATATGTAGAACCATCCCTGCATCTCTGGGATGAAGCCAACTTGATCATGATGGATGATTTTCTTTTTTTTAAATTTTTTTATTAAAAATTTGTGCCTCCTCCCCGCCTCCTAACTACCTCCCTCCCTCCTCCATTCCCTCTCCCTCTCCTGTCCAGAGAGCAGTAAGGGTTCCCTGCCCTGTGGGAAGTCAAAGTTCCTCCCCCCTCGATCCAGGTCTAGGAAGGTGAGCATCCAAACAGGCCAGGACCCCCAAAGCCAGTATGTGTAGTAGGGTCCAAATCCCCTGTCACTGTCCTTGGCTTCTCAGCAGCCCTCATTGTCTGCCATGTTCAGGGAGACTGGTTTTATCTCATGCTTTTTCAGTCCCAGTCCTGCTGGGCTTGGTAAGCTCCGAATGAATCAGCCCCACCATCTCAGTGGGTGGGAGCACTCCTCGCAGTCCAGACTTCCATGCTCATGTTTTCCTTCCTTCTGCTCCTCATTTGGACCTTGGGCGCTCAGTTCGGTGCACCAATGTGTGGCTCTGTCTTTATCTGCATCCATCGCCAGATTAAGGTTCCCTCACAGTCCTTTCTGTAGGACCAGGTACAAGAAAGCCACTGCTGAGGGAGTAGGTCCAAACCAAAGACCTCTGTGGAACTAGGTGTGAATCAGTGACCTCTGAGGTAGCAGGCCTGCCTGAGCTAGTGACCTTCACTGGAGCAGGCCTGAGCCAGTAACCTCTGACAGCAACCACAGCAGTAACAGCCCCAAGCAAGCAACCTCCATGGGAAATTACCCAAATGACTCTCAGTATTTCAGAGAAACCACCAGGAGTGCTGAGCAACATCCAGGAACATGGAGTAAGCAACAGGGTCACTGGAATTGTGGCGCTGACTGTACCATAAGGAGCAGCCATCTGAGCCTTGGATCCACTGGCACCTGAAAGATTGATGGACACAGACAGTCCCAACTACACCAATCAGAGGAAAAGATGGTTAGACAAGATAAGAACACACATAACACAACAAAGAGCAACACGACACCAATAAAAACTAGTGGCCCTACAACAGCAAGACTTGAACAAGCATTTGATGGTTTTACACTACATAATTTCAAGACTGACTCCAAAGTCACAGTCATTAAAATGGTATGGCACTGATATAAGATCAGTAGATCTGGATATAAAGACCATAAGCAGACTCACACAGGAATGTATGAGTATCGTCTATGTAAAGTACAATGGTAATTCAACAAAGAAAATATAGCCACTTTAATCAATGATATCAGAACAATGATATCATTTAAATAAAAACAATGATATCAGTTTAAATAAAAGTCTCAAATTTTATGTCCTATTATGTATAAAAACTAACTTGAGATGGTCTATAGACCTAAATGTTAAAGCTAAAACTCCTGGAAGCAAACAGAAAGAAAAATCTTTTGTTAGGCAAAGATTTCTCACCTAAATCATATTGAAGACCCAACATCACTGGACAGTCGATAGCAGTCACATTAATCAGTTGTCTGGGAACATAGTAAGAATAGTTTTGCAGTCCACAGACCCAGAGAGGCTAAGTAACAAGGGGGGGGGGGGGCTCTAGTTGGGGAAGCAGGGATCTCCTTGGGAAGGGAAAATAGAATAGATTTTGTAGGTAGACTGGTGGGAATGGAACAGGCTAGGGATGGATGGATGGATGGATGGATGGACGGACAGACGGATGGATGGATGGATGGACGGATGGATGGGTGGAGAGAGAGTACAAAGAGAGGCAACTGAATGGGGGACTTTTAGGGGTGATGTGGAAACCAAGTGCAGTGGAAACTTCCTGGTCTATGAGGTCTATGAGGGTGACCCTAGTGAGGACTCCTAGTAATGGAGAATATGGAACCTGAACCAGCCAAGTTCTATAACCAGGCAAGCTTCCAGTGGTAGGACTGGGATATCAACCCAACCATAAAACCTTTGACCCATGCCTGTCCTGCCTGAGGCAATGGGGACTTAGAGTTTATGAGAGTGGCCAACCAATGACTGGTCTAACTTGAGGCCCAAACCAGGAGAGGGAACCCATGCCTGACCGACACTGCCTGGATGGTCAGGAACCAGAAGCTGGATGAACCCAGAAACCCGGAGTAGAACCACACATGACTGTCCTAAGAAGAAGAAGAAGAAGAAGAAGAAGAAGAAGAAGAAGAAGAAGAAGAAGAAGAAGAAGAAGAAGAAGAAGAAGAGGAAAAGGAAGAATTCCTAATGATTTTTTGTTATACTCAGATTGAAGCCAAGTTCAACCATCATCATGGAGGGTTCATCCTGCAACAGACAGGAGTAGATGCAGAGACCCACAGCATTAGTCAGAAGGGGTAAAGAACGCCATGAGAACAAACACAGAATCAACTAAGCAGGGCTCACAGGGGCTCAGAGAGGCTGAAGCAGCCATCATGGAGCCTGCATGGGTCTGCAGGTCCTCTGCATACATGCTGTGGTTGTTTAGCTTTGCATGTTTGTAGAGCTCCTAACAATGGGAGGGGCTGTGTCTGACTCTGTTTACTCTTGAGACCCTTTTCCTCTTACTGGGTTGCCTCATCCAGTCTTGATGAGGGTTTGTGCCTAGTTTTACTGCCTCTTACTATGCTGTGTTCAGTTGATATCACTGGGAAGCCTGCTCTTTTCTGAAGGCAAACAGAGGAGCAGTGAATCTGGGAAGGGGAGGCTGCAGTCTGGATGTACTGTATGAGAGAATTTTTAAAAAAAATAGTTTTGAAGAAATAATTTTGTTTATCAGGTGTTTCAACATCAATGGCCTCCTTGTTTCCATGGTTTTTTTATTAGAAACCACCTGTTTTCCATGGCAGGTTGTGTTTGTATTGGATGAGTTGCTTCTCTTGTTTCTTTGAAGATTCTCTCTTTGGGGATTTATACCACTTTCTTAGCACACAGCTGTGCACATATCTCTGAGCTTGGTTTATTGGAGTTTTTAGAATACGTGATTCATATTTTTCAGAAAATTAGAGAAGTTTTCAATCACTATTTCTCCAAAGGTGCTTTTTCTATCCCCCACCCCCATTTCTCTTTTCCTTCTGAATTTCGCATGATATGTGTTTGTGAGTTTAGGGATGTCCCACAGGACCCTCAGGCTATTTGTTTGTCTTTGATCTTTTTCTTTTTCTCAGTCTCTTTCCACTGCTCAGCTTTCCTGCTGAGCTCCTCTGCTGAATGGTTCCATCCACAGGCTTCAGCTGTACAATCTCGATTGGATTTTTTATAACTTTTCTCAGTTTATTTCTATACCATATTCGTCTACATATTGTTTCAATTTCTTTTCACTCTGTCCATTGTTTTCTTTAGCTCTCTGAGATGTCAGGCATCTGAATTCATGTCTTTGACTAGTAATCCCATGTCTAGGCTTCCTTAATTTTTATCAAATACATTTATCCTGTGAACCAGCCATATTTTCCTGGTTATTTGTATGTTTGGGTGTTGTTGGTTTTTTAATTTTTGTTTGGTTGGGGTTTTTTGTTTTTGTTTTAGTTTTTTGATTGTCTCTTATCATTGCTTTTGATTAGAGAGGTTTTTTGATTGGTTGGTTTTGGGTTCTTTTGTGAACTGAATATCTTTAGTGTTATAGAATGTGCTTGCTAGATTGTTACCTTTTAGAAATTGGTTTAGGGTAGGTTTGTTTGCTCTCATTTATTCAGGACTGCAGTTTTCCACTTACAAATTCTGTATTCCTTGCGGTGTGTGGTGACTCAAATTCTTTTTTGTTTGTTCTTAGTCAGCCTGTGACCTGACAGAAATTTCCCTAAATGTCAGATTAAAATTGAGAAGTATTAGCCTTCTAATATAGGGATTTTCTCAGGGGAGCAACGGCATCCCAGAACCACTAGAGTAAAGCATGGGTGTCTGTCTTTGTGGTTGTCACAAAACCTGCTGAAAATCACAGCCTGTCTTTGGAGAATGAAGTCATCACTGTGCATCCTGGTGCATGTCTTCTGTGCACCATTCTGTGTGATGCCACTCTTGACATTTTCATTCTTACTTTAACTGACACTGCATTCGAAATTGCAAATTTAATTTATGACTTGGTAGATTTCAATAATATCTAAAGTATTCATGGGAACAAGTTTTTGTATTGTAGTCATTAAAAACTAGGTATACAAGCCAAGTTAATAAAAGAAACACTATTGACTTAAAAGCCAAAAAGAAAAAAAACTGTCACTAAATTAGAGCTTCATTACTGTAACAAAATATCAGAGATAATCAACTTAAAAAGAAGAAAGCTTTGGGACTGGAAAGATGGCTCAGCGGTTATGTTCTTGCAAAGGATTAGAGTTTGGCTCCTAGTACTCACACAGGAGACTCACAAACACCTGTGACTCCAGTTCCATGTGGAACCAATACCCTCTGGATGCTGTGGGTACCTGCACACATACTGTAGTAGGAGGAGCAGGCCTGCTTTTGAACCGCCACCCTGCTAGCTTACACCCGAAATAATCACACAGAAACTGTATTCATTTAAACACTGCCTGGCCCATTATTTCTTTCCGATATTTCGGTGGAGACCTCCAATTTCCGCGCACCGCACCCCCATGTCTGCGTTCGGTGCGCTGGTACCCAGTACGCAAGATTCAGGCAAGGGGCAGGAGGTTAAAATATACAAACACAGACAGACAGACAGACAGCGACATGGGTCATCCTTGAATTCCCCAAGAATGCCCCCTTTATTGTGTTCAGGGGCAGATTATATAGAGATAGCCACGCCCCAGCCAAACCCACCAGAAACCACTCTCCTGCCATCAGGAACTCCTGAAGGTCTCGTGCTCAGAGCAGCTGTAGGCACTCAGATCAGGGGATTACAAGAAATTCAGGATCTGGGGGTCTCACTGCTCCCAACATCTCCCCCCTAAACTTTTTATCTTAAGTATTCGGGGGGATGAGGGGTCAGTATCTCCAGGTAACATGTACTTCGGGCACTGCTGTGGCATCCGCCAGGCTAGGCACCAACTGGGCTGAGGCAATGTGCCTTCCACCACAGCCACCTAGCAAAGCTCTGCTCCAGCTGCCTTCTAGCCCCAGCTGTATTCGTCCTGGGTCCAAACTGGTGCATGGAGTGGAGCGGAACTCAGGGAAGCAGGCTTGCTCTGCAACCACTGAAGCGGCCCCACTTAGGGAATTTGGGTGTTGTCAATCTGTCTGGCTACTTCCTGCTGAGTTAGGACGCTGCATTCTTAGGGGTATTTACTGCAATTCACTGCCATTTTCCCATTTTCCAGTTGCGCTCAGATGCGGGTCGTGGTCGTACTGCGCTTCTGCGCCCTGAGGCCCACACTGGAAGTGGACCTAGCACCTAGCGTTCTAGCCTCGACGGTTCTCAAGGCAGGTCCCCCGGGATTTGGCGTTGCAGCCCCTCAGTGCTTGGCCTTGGAGCCGCCGCTGTTCACACTCCACTGCCAACATTTCAGGAGGTCTCGGGGATTCAAACCACATGAATATTGAATAAATCCTTAGGCTCTCATCATCTGTGGAGACAAAAACAGAACCTCTTTTCCAAAGCATCAAATTCTTAAGCCCATATTTTAAAGTCAAGATACCTTTCTTAGCAGTTCCTAGAATCAAATGTCTTTCTCCAGTCCAGAACACAAAAGACAACACAATCAACATATCATACATCTGTACACATTTATCTTTTTAAGCTATATACTTTCTTTCTATCTTTTTCCAGTACATAAGTCCCCTCTGGCCGGGGACAACCTCTTTGTTTACCCTTCTTCGTTTCTGGCCCTGTTCGTTTACCCCTCTTTCTCGGTTGGACTTCCTGGAACCAAAACCGAGCCAAGTACGTCAGGATTAACACATATACCCCAATCCACCCTCACCTTCTGAGGGCGACCTCTCAGCGTTCCCTAGTTCCTGATATCTCGGCTGGGACCTCCAATTGCTGCACACCGCACCCCCGTATCTGCGTTCGGTGTGCTTTTACCCAGTTACTGAGCTTCAGGCAAGGGGCTGGAGGTTAAAATACACAAACACACACACACAGACAGACAGCGATACGGGTCATCCTTGAATTCCCCAAGAATGCCCCCTTTATTGTGTTCAGGGGCAGATTATATAGAGATAGCCACGCCCCAGCCAAACCCACCAGAAACCACTCTCCTGCCATCAGGAACTCCTGAAGGTCTCGTGCTCAGAGCAGCTGTAGGCACTCAGATCAGGGGATTACAAGAAATTCAGGATCTGGGGGTCTCACTGCTCCCAACAATTTCTAGCTTCTCATTTGCTAACTCACATATTTTGATTTAACCCATTTCTAATATCTGTCTAACACTACAAGGTCGTGGCTTACTGGGAAAGATTCAGCATGTCTGACCTGGCAACTCCATGGCGGCTCTCTGTCTGCCCTTCTTCCCAGCATTCAATTCAGTCTACTCCACCTATCTAAGTTCTGCCCTATCAAAAGGCCAAGGCAGTTTCTTTATTAAACCAATGAAAGCAACACATAGACAGAAGGACCTTCTACACCAACATACGGTCCACATAAACTCATGCAGGCACATACACATGAATGAAAATAATAATAAACCTTAGAAAAGAGGAAGATAGTTTTCTTTTGGCTCTCAGCTTTAGAAGCTTTACTTCCAGGCAGTGTATTATGGTAGGAAGAGTGTGATGGAGCGAAGCCATTTGCTTGTTGACCAAACCTGAGAGAAAGAAAAGAAGGTAGCACTGTCCCACTGTAGAGAACATGCCACTGATGACTTAAAAAAACACCACTAGGTTCCTCTACCTTCCAAGAATGCCAAGTTGGGGCTCAGTCCCAACACCAGTCTTTGAAGTACATTCCAGAGATGAGCCACAACACTCACTAAGCACGTAACCCTCCCCCAGTGTCAACCTCAGAAAGGGTGGCCAGAAAGAGGCAGAAATGTGTCATTGTCATTGAAAAGTCCAAGAACCCAGCAGTTGTTCAGTTTACCAGCCTGAATGTACTTTTCTTCAGTACACTCCAGAGTCCTGAAGAAGTAGGCTCTAATGCCAGCAAAGGAATGAACTTGCCAACAAGAAAGAGGGCAAAGCAGATAAAGAGTAAAGGCATTCTTCGTCCATGTCCTTTATATAGGGTGTCAAGAGAAGGTGGACCAGATTAATGGCAGATCTTCCCACCTCAAAAGATCCAGATTAAAAGTAGGGCTTTCCACTTCAAATGATTTAATTAAGGAAAAAAATCTTCACAGGTGCACCCAGATGATCGAATTTTTTAAATTTATTTTTTATTTTTTTCTCATTTTTTATTAAAGATTTCCATCTCCTCCTCTCCTCCTCCCCCTTCCCTCCCCTCCCTTCCACCCATACTCCCACTCCCTCCCTCTCCAAGCCAAAGAGCCATCAGGGTTCCCTTCACTATGTTAAGTCCAAGGTCCTCCTTTGTTAATTCCAGATGCAGTCAAGTTGACAGCCAAGAATGGACTTTATAGTGGTCCTCCAGGGGAATCCTCTTACAAACAGAAATCCAAGAGTCCAAGCTGGTCTGATCTCATAGTGATGCTGTGTGGAAGACGTGGTTCCCCATGTCAAATGACAAAGGAAGAGAGACCTGGAGAATCACATGAAATGTTCTCAGGGGTCAGGAGATGCTTATATTATCTCTGCTCAGACAGAGCTCATTGTTAGATTGTGGGCACATGACCCAAACAAAACTACAAGGGGATCTTAGACATGAAAAGGAAGCCATGAACATTTTAAAAGCTTTAAAAAAAATCTCTCCCAGAGCATTTTTCCTACTCTATCTAATACCCGAAGAGGGAACAGTGTCAGTCAAGATCAAAAACTCGATAAATTGTCTGCTTCAATAAATTGGATATAATTTAATGATTGCAGCTGAAACCTGGCTTTTCATTTTCTTTTAAGAAAACACCTCTTACAACTAACCACTATTATCCAAACTCATCTACACACACACACACACACCCACACACACACATACACACACACACTGGCCTCTTCTGAGTTATGTCTTCTGACCATACTGGGCTCAATTTTACATCACTACATTTAGAACAATCATAGATTTAAATAATATGTACATGTTGAGGTGCAGAAGAAAATGATGCTCAGTTTGTAAAAGTTTATATCATGTTCACCCTCCTTTGCTGTGAATTCAAACACTTGAAATAGAGCATTTTTGTTCACAAATCACCTCGCTTTTCAGGAGGTTATGCCCTTGGGCCTTGGGATATTCCATTTCCTGTGTTACCTTTGTTATACTCAAGGGATGGTGATGGCTGAGTGACAGGAGAGCTGACAGTTCTATTAACTGGAGGAGAAGGACAGGTCAATCAAGCTTTCTCCCATCTCTAGGTAACAAGCTGGGTTTCCGTAGGTAACTTGGATTCCAGCAGGATGTGATGCCACAATGTAGTTTCTTGTTACAGTCTGAAGTGGGCTCTTCAGTGCTGCTTTTGCCTCTAGGATCCTCCACCATCCACTTGAAACAGAAAGCATTCATTCTGTTTCAAGCACGCTTCCTGATGGCTTTTGGTAGCTCCTGGTACTGAGTACAGAAGTACAAACCAAGAGGGAGAGAACAATTTTCTGGGCTTCAAAGCAGCAGAAATAGGAGCTTTGTTCTCCACCAATTGTGCTCTTGCTGAAAGGAAAAGATGCTTGGATGGGTATTGGGGATCCACAGACTCTTTGATTTCAATCTTTAGAGATCAAAGAAAGTCCCTTTTACGTAATTTACATCTCATATTGAATAGTCAGTCACTGCATAAATCTCACAGGACTGAAGAAATGAGAAAACTAAGGGGGACGAAACGAAAAGAAATTCCATCGAGGAGCAAACCATGAAGTTATTATCTCACGTCACAATGCAATTTGTATAATGGGGCCATGTCCAATCAGAATGTCAATTGCACTTTCTAGGTAGAAAATATGCCAGAACGCATAGCGCCCAGGTTCTACCACAAATCTATATGGTGCTAATATATTTGACTTCAACTTCTTGTCATCATGATGCAGCAAAGTGTTGGTGATGCTTTGGTTGGTTGGTTTCACTTCAGGGTTTGAGTTTGTAGTACTTTGTTGTGCTGGTAATCAAACCCACAACCTTGTCTACTACTGAGCAATACTTCCAACTTAAAACATTTGTTCAGGTGTCAATACATGGAATTTGAAGAGATCACTGTGTCAAAGTACAATGCATCTTTCAAGGGTGATGCGGTAAAGTAAGTTTTTCCTGAGTATTCCAATCAGAGAGATGGATTTCACGGATACCCCATTGTTTTCTATCTATAGAAAATGAGAAAATCATGCTCACTAAACATCAGAATAAAAGTCTGGTTGGTTTGGACCTGGGATGTGACCCCAAAGATTTGTGTATTGAAGACTTATTTCCTCAGCTGTTGATGCTATTTGCAGTTGGGGCCTAGTTAAGGAAGTAGATCCCTGAAGGGAATGGGGTGCCTCTGCCCTTCGCTTCCTGTTTCTACACCTGTATCCTTAGGTGAGCTGCTTTGCTCCATGAGTTACTCCCTGCTATGATGTTCTTCCTTATCATGGGCCCGGAAGTTATCATACCAACTCTAACGACTAACAGAAACCATGAGTCAAAGGAAGCTAGCTAGCTCTTAGGTTGTGTTTCTTGGGAATTTTGTTACAGTTGTGAAAAACTGACTAATGCAAGGTCAATGCTCTCTCCCCACACCGTGTGTGTGTGTGTGTGTGTGTGTGTAAGAATCAAGCATCAATAAATAGAAGCATAACTGAGTGAGTGTTATCATCCAGCTTTCCATGTAGAGATGATAAAATTAACGGCAACTTATCAAAAAGATGCAATTTCTAAGTAATAGCTTTCTTTGTAAAAATTTGTGTGTGTTTATGCATGTGTGTCGACATGGGTTCATGCATGTTTGTGTAAGTGAATGCAGAGGCCAGAGGAGGTATACTTCGGGTATTTGTTCTTCAGGTACCATGAACCTTAGTGTCTGTTTTTGTTCGTTTGTTTGGTTTGGTTTTAATGCAGCGTCTTTTTCTGGCCTGGAACTGGCCTCTTAGCAGCTGGCTAAGGAGCTCCAAGGATCCACTGGCCTCCACCTCCCTAGACTGAGTATTCCAACTACCTAGTACCATGCTCAGCTTGTTGACCAAGTGCTGGAGAGAGCACTCAGGCTGGCATGCTTGCATGGAAAGCATTTGCCAGCTGTGCTATCTCCCCAGTCCTCTCCATGAACATGCTAAACAGTCATGTGTGTATAACCACCAACAGCAAATATACATTAGCCTGTCAATACTACTCACTAGAGCTAATCTATGAAACAAAGACATGAAATAAGAGAAAAGAATTGTGAGTGGCTACTTCATTATACTCTGTATATTTGTGCATTAAATTCCCAATGACCTCTAAGTTAAACTGTGTATATTTTTAATGTTCCTTTAGAAATATCTCTCTAAAGACAGGCAGTGGTGGTGCACACCTTTAATCCCAGCACTCAAGGATCTCCGTGAGTTTGAGGCCAGCCTGATCTACAGAGTAAGTTCCAGAATAGCCAGAGCTACACAGTGAAAGTCTGTCTCAAACAAACAAAAAAGAAAAAAGAAATATCTCTCTATGTAATTGCAAAGAACCAAGATACAGCATGTACCTTGAAGTTTATCAAGAGAAATATTATTCCTGAGTTAAAAACTAGAAAGTTGCAAGAGTGGAAAGTTCTAAAAGGAGACCTTTAAATAACTTTTAGATTTTTATTTATTTTATGTGTGTGAGCGTTTTGCCTGTATGTTGGTTTGCCACATGCACACAGAGACCAAGGAGGTCCCATGAGGGTATTGGATCCTCTGCAAGTGGAGTTACAGATTATTGTGAGATGCCATGTCAGTGCTGGGGTTTTACTTGGGTCCTCTGAAAGAACAGTCATCAGCTGCCTCTTCAATTAGTTCTTATAGCATCATTTATTGTGGCAAATTCTGAGTAATCTGTCTACAATTACTGGAATTTGGAGGTTTTAGAAGATCACTTTTATAGACTTGAAAACTTCTAGGGTCTTTAGTAACTGGCCAGTTGCTAAGGACTGGGACTAACCATGTAATATTATAGTTCTAAAATTATGCATATCTGGGGGTAATGGCCACAGGCCCTTAGGAGTAACACTGTTAAAGGTGTGTATTATTTTTAAAATATCTTTTACCAATAAGAAATTCCTGAGTTTCATCTTCACTGGTCTACAGAGTTACAAGTCTTAAAGTAGCAAACCTAAAATGCCCCTTGAGCTCCCTGACAATGGCGGGACTTGAAAAGATGCCGAGTTAGTTTGAAAGCGAAGGCAGACTCACTCGCAGGCACATTTTCCACCACCGGTGATTCTGATTCTATCAAGTGAGGATATGAGTTAACAAAACTGAGATGGATGAGGAAGGAAACGCACAAAGGAAGTGAGACACAAAATGAAGGAAAGAAAAATAGAAAAGCCATAGTTTCCAAAGCAGCAGTGGGTAATACCACTGTTATTCTCCAGCTGATAACGACACCAGGCACACCTGGAATATGTCCTCAGTGACTCATGGGAAATAAACAGAAAGGGGAATAACTATAAAATTAAGTGTTTTTAACTGTGAAATAAGAAGGGAATATTTTAGGTAAATGATTTCAAGTTATGTTATAAATATAGGTTCATTTCATATTTTAATTTCAAAATTGGCTATCCAGGCCTGCCAGCCCTTGGCAGACCCTGGCAGACCCAGGCCACGGTGGCACAACAGGACCTCTGATGAGATGACAGGCGGCAAGAAGACAGGATTGGGGAAACTAATCTAACTTGCCCTTTTGAAAATAAATGAAATTCGTTTTTTTGACAGGAGTAAATTCTAGGACTAAGATTCATCTTTGTTAGTTTGGGAGAGATAAATGATCATAGCCTTTTCTTTATATACAATATTCGATCCATATGTTCGCCCATAAAACTCTAAGGTGAACAAATACAAGAAAGGTTAGCATTGGTCTTTCCAGGTCACAGTTTCCATAGGAGCTAAAAATTAATAGGTAATGGCAACTGAATAGTTACAGAGGACATTACTAAATTAAGATAAATGGACATACGGGAAGGATGAGGCTCAGTGACAGAGGACTAGTCTAATATGTATGAGGCCCTGTTTTGATCCGCAGTGCAAATGCATGCATGCGTGCATGCGTGCATGCGCGCACACACACACACACACACAATCAATTTAGATGAACTGTTTTCAAAATAACTCCTTATCTTAGTAAATGTTTCTATTGATATAAAGAGACACTATAGTCATGGCAACTTTTATAAAGGAAAACATTTAATTGGGATTGCTTACTGTTTCAGAGGTTTAGTCCATTATCATCATGGTGGAAAGCAAGACAGCATCCAGGCAGACATGGTGCTGGAGAAAGGGCTAAGAGTTCTTAAGTCTTGATGCACAGGTAACAGGAAGTGGTCTTGACCTCAAAACCTGCCCCCACAATGACACACTTCCTCCAAGAAGGTCACACCTACTCCAACAAGGCCACCCCTTTTATTAGTTCCACTCCCTATGGAGGCCATTTTCTTTCAAACCACCACATTCCTTAAAATAAAATTTGGTACAGTAAATAACCTTATAGAATAAGACCCAGTGTGACTGTCGAGTAACATTGGCATATAATGAGTCTGTTACATGCCCATTTATACATAAGTGAAAATAAATGTGAAAGCAAAGTGTCTTGAGTCTAGACAACTGTAATTAACAAATAGTCAAGATTTCTGATAACCCTATCATAAATTTTGCATCATTGAATAGTCTCTAGAAAGCATAAAATCTAGTGGGTATGAAAGAAATAATCTTATAAATCCAAACGGGAAAGGACATGGGGCTATTGCTAGAACACACTAGTCTTTTGAATTAAAAATGTGTTTTCAATTAAATGTTCTGAGCACTTCATATATGAGTACTGTGTCTATATCATTTCCATCTCTCTCTCACCCCTAAAACTCTTCCTTTCCACTCCTCAAATCCACAACTTCTTATTTAATTGTTATTATTAATTATAAATTAATAATTATTATTACATACACATATATTCTTTTCTTGTGAAATTTCCGCTGTCTGTCTTAGCATTAATTGGTGTTATCAGATCTTCCTTAGGTAACTATTGCAACTTGGTGGTGCAGTTTCCCTGATCTTCTAGTGAAATCTTTTCTCCTTTTGAGATATTTTCCTTGAGCCAGTGGTTGCATTGTAGAAGTCCCTGTATAGGCTGGGTACGCTGTGATCATTTTCTCTGTGTATTTTGTTCAGCTGTGGATCTATGTTGCAAGAAGCTCTCTTTATGAGGAGTAACAACTATACTTACCTGGAAATTTCTTGCTTTTTTAAGAGAACCAGGCCATGCAGACAGAAAGATAGAAGCCTTCCTTGGCAACTCTTCCTGGCTCCTCCTCTTGGGTACTTACCAGATAACTGGCATTATCCAGCAAGTATGTGCAACTCTCATCTTTGACAGATTCAGAAGCAAGCAATGATTGTGAATACATAGGAGAAAAATAACATAACCAGAAATATTCAACGAGTTCAAACAGTAAACTTTCTGGAGCTTATGGTACTCTCAAGTTTTTAACGCTTCAACTCTAGAGTCTTTTTTTCCTTTTCATTTCCCTTCCCTCTCACATTAATTCAATTGTAAAAACATCCAAGTAGGACAGAGGGAAGTAAATATACAAACCAGGAAATCACAGACATCAAGTGATCTAGAGCTAATGTCAGAATTCAAGGAGGGCAAGGAGATATAGAAGGACACAGTGACAGATGTCAGAGCCTAAGGTGGGAGAGAGTGTCAACTGTGATGGGAAGTTGGAAACATTTAGGAAGACATATTTAAATACACGCTTATTGATGCAACTTTTCAACAGGAAGCTACAAAAATTTAAATGGAGATAACAGAAAAGAACTCCAGGGTATTAGAGTTAGAGGTATTTATGTAAACTAGTGTGTAAATGTGTATGTGTGTGTGTGTGTGATTTTCATAAAAACATGTGTATCAGTGTACTAACATGCACACATATGGACTTGTATGAACATACACACATATATTCTCTAGCTCTGTCCACTAAGATTGCTACTCTGACAGCAATGGCCACATCAGAACTAATTGCCACTATCTCCTAAGGAGAAACACAGCTTCTGGGATAAGTGAATGGAGCAGGACAAACATGAGAAACCCTTGGGATATCTTGCTGTGGCAGAAAACAGGAAATGTCCACAGAATAAATGAAAATGTCTCAAAATCACAGAAATAATTTGAGGGGCCTCTCTCTGGCACAGTTGAAACAACTAGACCATCAAAATACATAATGGCAATAACTGGCTGTGATGCACTGACCTAGAAAACCCTGGGGAAGCAGTCGTAAAGACCCAAATAGACCTAAAGTCTAATGAGGAGTTGTTTTAGAGTCACACTCTCTCTGCAAAATGTTTGTAAATTAAAAGGCAATTGGGTAAGACTGATATTAAATTGTTATGAATATGCATACCAACAGCAGGAGACATATTAGAATTAGTAGGATTTGATAAAATATAATGAGAGAAGCCATAATTGTTTCTCTGATGCTCCTGCAAAAGACATATAGTTTGGAACTAGAGAAATGGATCAGCATTTAAAAGTACTTGCTGGCTGCACTTCCAGAGGGTATGGATTTGATTCCCAGGACCCACATGATAACACCCATCCATAATTGCTATCCCAGGTATCCAATTTCCTCTTCTGGCCTCCATGGGCACCAGGCATGAACAGTACACACCAACATACATACATGTAGGCAAAGCACCTATACACATAAAAACAAATAAGACTTTTTTAAAAAAGAGAGATAATCTGTAATTATTCATGAAAAAACACTAGGTAAAATCAAGCTCATATGCATGCTATAAAACATAGACCTGCAACTTCAAAAATAACAATGTAAATGTTAAGAAAAAAAATTGAGTTTATTCAAACTGAAATGAAACAAAAGAGAAAAGATAGTAAAGGTAGCCCAGAGTTCTGGACTGGATAATTTTTCTATAGCCATTATAAGGATATTTGAAGGATAGGGTCTGATGATGGCTGTCCTAAGTTGAACTGTGCCCTCTCTTCAAACTCAAAATTTTCTCTTGGGACTTAAACATTTTAGCATCTATATACTTGTAAAATTTAGAGGTGGCTGGAGAAATGGCTCAGTGGTTAGGAGCACTTGCTGCTCTTGCAAAAAAAAAAAAGAAAAAAAAAAAAGAAAAAAGAAAAAAAAAAACCTAGGTTTTTAAGTTCCTGGTTTGGTGCACCATTCTGTAGAACCAGTACCTGTAGATGATAGGTTTCCTCGATTCCAGTGGTCTATGTGTCTGTTCTTATGCTAATACATGTTGTCTCTGTTACTATGACTCTGCAGCATAGTTTGAAATCAGCTATTGTGATACTTCTGGTGTTAGTTTTGTGCATAGGACTGCTTCATGAAATTAGATCCTCGCTTCTGAACATATAAAAAGAAACAACTCTGAGAGGATCAAACACTGTAAGGCATAAAACTTATAGACTACTAAAGAAAAACACAGGGGAAACACCTCAGGATATTGGCTCATGCAACTATTCCTTGACTCGGAGTCTAACACCTCAAGATTGAAAGAAAGAATTAATAATTTAGATTGAATCAAATTAAGATTTCTGCACAGCAAAAGAATGATCAACAAAGAGAAAACACAACCTACAATATGGGAGACAAGCATTGAAATTATTCATCTAATTGAGGATTAGCATCCAAAATATACAAAGAGCTAAAAAAAAAAAAGCCCATAAAATAACAATAATACAATGGGAAATAGGCAAACAATATGAGCAGACATTTTCAAAAGAAGTACAAATGGCTAACAGGTATTTTAAAATGTTTAAAATCTTTAGCCATCAGACAAGTGACAATCAAAACTACAATGGAATTCCACTGGCTATTGTTTCAAAAATTACTAGTGTGGTGTGGGAAGTCCTTCTGTATATGTGTTGCTTTTATTGGTTAATGAATAAAATTGCTTTTGGCCAATAGCTTAACAGAGTAAAGCCATGGTGTAAAAGCAGCCTAGGTATCATAAGCAGGTGACTAGAATAACAAGTACAGTATATAGACTTGATGGAGTTTTATTTGGATATGTAGAATAATGAAATCATGTCTTTTGCATGATAATGGACAGAACTTGAGATCATCATGTTAAGTCAAATAAGCTAAATGTAAGGGGAAAAAAATCACAATTTCTATTATATACAGAATCTAAGAAAAAGGGAGAGAAGGGAGAAAATAAATGATGACTTGAAAGTAGAAGAGAAACTAATAGGGAGGGGAAAGAGCTGAGGAGAAAAGGGAGGAGAGGGCAAGAGAAAGTATAGAGGGGTGGCTTCAAACAGAATAATATATGAGTATATGTGTATAACACAGAGAAGGGCTCAATTAATAAGAATTAATTTTTCAAATTCCTGTTGTTAAAATTCCTATTAAATTAATATCATTTTCCCTATGTAACCGATGACGAAACAGAGTCTTGCATTAAAAAAATAGCTGAGGGTAAAACAATCTTAAGACTCACAATCTTAGTTCACAAACATTACCCCTCCAAGTGTACATCAGCTACATCTATGAGGTCCTCAGCGAATCCCGACACCCATTTAAAAAAATAACAGTTTTGTGCATGGTGATAGATATGGATCTACTTTCATTCTTCTACAGGTTGACATCCAGTTATGCCAGCACCATTTGTTGAAGATGCCCTCTTTCTTCCATTGTGTACTTTTAGCTCCTTTCCTTTATCACCATGCACAAAACTCAAGTCCAAATGGATTGAAGACCTCAATATCAATCTGAACACACTGAACCTGTTAGAGGAGAAAGTGGGAAGTACTCTACAACATTTGGGCACAGGAGACCGCTTCCAACGTATAGCCCCAGCAGCACAGACATTAAGGGCAACATTGAATAAATGGGACCTCCTGAAGCTGAGCAGCTTCTGTAAAGCAAAGGACACTGTCACTAAGACACAAAGGCAGCCTACTGACTGGGAAAAGATCTTCACCAACCCCGCAACAGACAAAGGTCTGATCTCCAAAATATATAAGGAACTCAAGAGACTAGACTTTAAAATGCTAATTAACCCAATTAAAAAATGGGGGACTGAACTGAACAGAGAATTCTCAACAGAAGAAGTTCGAATGGCCAAAAGACACTTAAGGTCATGCTCAACCTCCTTAGCAATCAGGGAAATGCAAACAACTTTGAGAAACCATCTTACACCTGTCAGATTGGCTAAAATCAAAAACACCAATGATAACCTTTGCTGGAGAGGTTGTGGGGTAAGGGGTACACTCATCCATTGCTGGTGGGAATGCAAACTTGTGCAACCACTTTGGAAAGCAGTGTGGCAGTTTCTCAGGAAATTTGGGATCAACCTACCCCAGGACCCAGCAATTCCACTTTTGGGAATTTACCCAAGAGATGCCCAAACATATTACAAAAGCATTTGTTCAAGCATTATTTGTAATAGCCAGAATCTGGAAACAACCTAGATGCCCTTCAGTGGAAGAATGGATGAAGAAAGTGTGGAATATATACGTATTAGAGTACTACTCAGCGGTAAAAAACAATGACATCTTGAATTTTGCATGCAAATGGATGGAAATAGAAAACACCATCCTGAGTGAGGTAACCCAGGCCCAAAAAGATGACCATGGGAATGTACTCTCTCATAACTGGTTTCTAGCCATAAATAAAGGACATCATGCCTATAATTCGTGATCCTAGAGAAGCTAAATAAGAAGGTGAATCCAAAGAAAAACATATAGTTATCCTCCTGGATATTGGAAGTAGACAAGATTGCCGGGCAAGGGCTGGAGAAATGGCTCAGCGGTTAAGAGCACTGCCTGCTCTTCCAAAAGTCCTGAGTTCAATTCTCGGCAACCACATGGTGGCTCACAACCATCTGTAATGAGATCTGGTGCCCTCTTCTGGCCTGCAGGCACACACACTGACAGAAAATTATATACATAATAAATAAATAAATATATAAAAAAAGATTGCCGGGCAAAAATTGGGAAATTGGGGGTGGTGTGGGAGGGGGGGATGGGAGGATGGGAGGATGGGGAGAGAATAGTGTGAAGTGGAGGATGGGGAGAGCTTGGGGGAATGGGATGGTTGGGATATAGGAAGGGTGGATGTGGGAACAGGGAAGTATATATCTTAATTAAGGGAGCCATTCTAGGGTTGGCAGAGACTTGACTGTAGAGGGGTTCCCAGGTGTCCAGGAAGATGCCCCCAGCTAGTTCCTTGGGCAGCTGAGGAGAGGGAGCCAAAAATGTCCAGATCCTATTGCCATATTCATGAATATCTTGCATATCACCATAGAACATTCACCTGGCAATGGAAGGGGAAAATGACAGAGCTCCACATTGGAGCACTGGACTGAGCTCCCAAGGTCCTGATGAGGAGCAAAAGGAGGGAGAACATGAGTAAGGAAGTCAGGACCGTGAGGGGTGCGTTCACCCATTGAGACGGTGGGACAGAACTAACAGGAGATCACCAAGCCCAGTTGGAATGGGACTGATGGAACATGCGACCAAACCAGACTCTCTGAATGTGGCTGACGGTGGAGGCTGACTGAGAAACCAAGGACAATGGTGACGGGCTTGGACTCTATAGCATGGACGGGCTCACTGTGAGCCTTGTCAATTTGGTTGCTCACCTTCCTGGACTTAGGGGGAGTTGGGAGGACCTTGGACTTAACATAGTGAAGGAAACCCTGATAGCTCTTTGGCTTGGAGAGGGAGGGAGTGGGGGTATGGGTGGAAGGGAGGGGAGGGAAGGGGGAGGAGGAGGGGAGGAGATGGAAATTTTTAATAAAAAAGAAAAAAACAGGTAGGGCAGCACGTGCTGTAACCCTAGCATTGAAGGGAGGATTCCAAGAGCTCAATGCCTGGCCAACAAGACTGAAATGGCAAGCTTCGAGTTCAATAAAAGTTCCTGTCTCAAGAGAACAAGGGTAAGAGTAACAGAAGAAGGCGGCAAGCATCCTACACTTGCCTCCGCATGCAGACACAGAGACAAGAACCTTCACATTTCTATAAATCAGAGAGAGAGAGAGAGAGAGAGAGAGAGAGAGAGAGAGAGAGAGAGAGAGAGGAGAAGGAGAAGGAGGAGAAAGAGGAGGAGGAGGTGGTGGAGGCGAAAGAGAGAGAGAGAGAGAGAGAGAGAGAGAGAGAGAGAGAGAGGGAGAGAGAGAGAGAAGAGAGGAAG
>NW_024582207.1:0-40792 GCF_903992535.2 Arvicola amphibius | reverse complement strand
ATATACTTTTCAGAGAAGTAAGTCCTCTGGCATCACTGGATGTAGACATGTAGAAGAATGCAAGTAGATACAGGTCTATCCCCATGCATAAAACTCAAAGACAAATGGATCAAAGACCGCAACATAAATCCAGCTATAATGAACCTCATAGAAAGTGGGAAGTAGCCTTGAACACATTGGCACAGGAGACCACTTCCTAAGTATAGCACCAGTAGCACAGACACTGAGAACAACAATTAATAAATGGGACCTTCTGAGACTGAGAAGCTTCTGTAAGGCACAGGACACAGACAACAGTACAAAATGGCAGCCTACTGAATGGGAAAATATCTTCATAAATCCCACATCTGACAGAGAGATGATCTCCAAAATATATGAAGAACTGAGGAAACTGGATATCAAAATCCCAAATAATCCAATTTAAAAAACGGGGTACAGATATAAACAGAGAATTCTCAACAGAGAAAGCTGAAATGGCTGAAAGACACTTAAAGACTGCTCAACATCTCTAGTTATCAGGGAAATGCAAATCAAAACAACTTGGAGATACCATCTTACACTGATCAGAATGGCTAAGATCAGATGTTTCCTTGAGAACTCATGAGGTAAAGAAGACATTTCATCTCAGCTTAACATTTCCTGACTTCCATGTACATGCTGGGATCTGAGGAAAATTCCTTTGGAATCTGGGAAATGGGAGTGGGTAATTTTTGTCTGAAGATGAACTGATCAAATTCCAAGTATGCCACCTCCTGCACTTCTTGTCTTTCAGGGTCCTAAAAAGAGGTAAATATTAAGAGATGTATGTACATCATCTTGTAGATAATGAAGGAATATTAGACTGTAGGAAGAGGCAATCTCAGGGGGACCTACCTGTCTGTTCAGTGTTGTTCTAGATTCACACTCTTGGTCCACGGTGGCTGTAATTTTAGAGGACAGAAGTAAAAAACATACCTAATAAAGTACTTCTGCACTCTCATTTCAAATACAAAGTACTAGTGAGAGATAGGGTAAAACACAAGGTTGCTCACCAGCTACAAATTATATTCAGAGCTTTTGCCACTCTATGTTTATAGCCCATCCCAAAATTCTGTACCCTAGTAATTCTTTTTCAGTATATTGTCTTTCTCCTTCCCTTTCTGCTTCCCTCCCTCCCTCCTTCAGTTCCTCTTTCCCTTTCTTCCTCCATCTCTCCTTCCATATCTCCCTCCCTTTCTCTCTTGTAAAATCTTCTCCTAGATATTAGTGTATGCTTTGGAGGTGAAGATGCAGAAGTGCATTGAGGAATTAGTGTCTGAGAACTGAGGTGAAGTGCAAGACTTTCTTTCCTGTTAGTTTCCCTGTATTATTCCAAGTATCATTTTGTAAATGAGGAACACATACCTGTATTTCTCCAGTCTTGGTTTCTCACACTACTCAGATGACACTCACTGGTTTTTTCCTGAGACTTACTCTTTTTCGCCGATCAACAAGAATAAAGGAGTATGATAAGGAAAACAGACATCACGATAACTGACAGCCCGATCAGAATATTCATGATCCTGTGGTTATCTAGAGGGAAATGTAAACCCAATAAGAGGTAAAACTTTGGATCCCCATTTTTATAGATTGCATAGTATTTATTGATTGGAGGATAATTAATATAATAGCTTTTTAGGACAAGCATCTTGATGGAGAACCTACTAATAATATTTTGCTCAATGGAAATAGTACTAAACTGACTTCTAAAGACTTACTGTTATATATAATGCATTTCTCAACTCTCAGGAGCAGATTCTATATTTGTGATATATGGTGATTAACACAGACACCCACAACTTGGCAAGCTGTGGAGAATAAGATACCATAGAATTCTTCATCCTAAATGAGATGTTTACATCTCATACCCTTCTCCAAAAGATCCTCATCAGAGTGAAAGAGATAGAAGAGATTTTGAAAAGATGCTCTGGATAACTATAAGGAAACTGTCTTTTGTACACCAAGGGCAGCTTAATATGGGAACTTCACAAGAGGTAGTGATAGCATACTCAAGAGCAGTGCAAGATCTAGCTAGACAAAATCCCAGCATGGAGAAGGGAGATGGACATAAAGTCCCACACCTAGTCAAAAGACTAGGGGCAATTGATAACTGTTGGCAGGAGTGTCAGTTATAGCAGTGTTTTTGTTACTAAGTTGACCATGCACCAGCAGAAGTCCACACATGCAAGAATATATGGACATTCTGCCAGTAGCAGAAAACTGCAGGACACTGGGTAAAGGCCATGTGCTCATTATCTTAATCTGAGATTGATACCAGTGCTCACTTAATCAACTTCTACATCTTCAACACCCTTGAACCAAACTACTAATTCTCCCAAAGGGCAAAAGTAAAGTAGAATGTAGTCTATCACAGGTAATATTTTAATAAAATTGTCCTTTCTGCTTGCTTGCTTCTTTTTTCAGGCTCTATAATCTCTTCAGGAAAAACTGAGCTAGAAAGAGCACTTCATTGTTTCTGGAAGGGGGCAAAATCTGCTCTCCCTTTTACTTGTAGGAGATCTTGGGTACAGTTACAATACTGCTCCTGAAACCTTCTGGAGCTGCATAGTTTAAGAATAAGAGAGAGGAGATGATGATGTCAAAACTACTGAGATGTGAGGAAGTCAAGTCAAAATATGAGCCCAAGAGCATTTGGTCCCTAAGTTTCTGCAATAGAGAAGGGGAAAAATTACTCACTAGTTTTGGAGTCTGGTTTGGTGTATGAAGTGAAATTTCTTGATGAATTTACTAGGGAAGGGGAGAAGAGAGGGTGAAAGTTCATCAAAAGACTATGTGCCTTCCACATATACAAAGTTCTTTAAATTTGGAGAGTAATTAGCACCCACTCCACCTCTTAGTGCTGAGCCTTTAGAATAATAGGATGCCATTATGTGATTTGCTTTGAGGTACTGATTTCAAGTTGTGATAAGTCAACAGCAATACTGTGGAGAGATTTATGTGACAGAGAGATCAGGAGGCTGCTCCATCTGTGATCTGTCCAAACTGATTGCAATCTTATCCTTAATGAGTCTTTCCTGACCTTTTTCTTATTCTCTATGGATACATACACATTCCAGTGTGGCTGACCAATCAAGATAAGGATTGTTTGAGAGGCTCCTTATCTATTGTTTTGTAATTTGATATCCATTCTTAAACTCTATGTCTTTTTCAAAAAGTTCTTAAATGAAATATAATTGTATCTCTTTCCTTATTCTTCTCATCTCTTCAGGGCATTTCAGGTATACTTCCTCCAGGATTTTCCTACACTCAATGTTGATAACCTCTCTGTCTTTGATTAATATTTTTGTACACACACACACACACACACACACACTTACACATACACACACACACACACACATATATATATATATACATGTACATATTATGTATATGTGTATATTACTGAGTCTCTATATCATTAGTAAGATGGTTCTCAGACATGGCTTCTTTAGGATTTCCTTAGTCACAAGATATGAGATACATATAAGGCAACATTCTTACCTGTGACAGAAAGGTACAATGGGTTACTTGGGGATGACCACACATGGGAAGAGTTCCTGAAAGAGCCATAGCACCTATAGGTCTCTGCCTGCATCAGAGGAACAAGAAGGAAGTTGGCCTTGAATGTCCCATTGTGACTCTGCTCTGCAGTCAACCCATGTCCCTGAGGCACCCCTTCCCTGGACAGATGGAACAAGTCAAACTGATGGTCAGAAATGCAGGACAAGGTCATGTTCTCTCCTGATGTCACCTCAGGTCGCTTCAGGGCAGACAGAGAAGGTTTCTTGTATAAACCTAGAATAAAGGAGGGAGACAATGGAGGGGCAGTTCCTTGCCAGTGTTCAGTCACTTCTCAGTGTTCTCTCTCCCTCCTTCCATTTCTGTGATCTCTCTCTACCCCACATTTATCTCTCTCTTTTCTATGTCCCTTTGTCTTCCCATCTCCTTCTTTTCTTCTAAATTACCTTACTGAGTCTCTGACTTCAATCCTATACTCATATATTTTATTTCAGTTCTTACTTTTAGACAGTTTCTGCCTCTAATGCATTAGTTCTTACCATGTTTCTTTTTAAGTTTGTTTTTATAAACATATTTAATTTACGTAGTAATTGGATTCATTATGGAACATTCAAATATATAATGCATTTCATATTTGTTTTCTTTAAAAAATTGAAGTTAAAGTATAATTATATCATTTTGCGACTTCTTTTTCTTTAAGTGTTGTTACATATGTTTATATATGTAATCTTGATAATATTTATGCTATCATTCTTTCTTCTCCATCAATTTCTACTGATTACATTCCTTTTCCCAATTGTTCTTCTTTATACTTTCAGTATTCCCAAATGTTTTGTCAATTGATGAGTTAATTAGAGGTACTTATTATTTTGTTTTAATTAATATATAAAGCAATGAACCCTATTAAGGAATTTGTAAATAGCTCATTTTGTAGATTTTCTTCCCAATCCCTTCCCTTATACCATCTTTGCTGGTCCTTCCCCCTCATTTCTCCTTCCATGTCTTATGTATTTCTTCTCTTTTCCATCCCACTTTGTTAATATCTTTTCCCTTCTCATGGTTTATTCCCAGTTTCATGACTTATAACTTCTTCATAGAATGTATATTTAAAATGTAGAATCTGACTTTATTCTAAGTAATTAATTCTTTATCTTGTATTTTTCCCCATATCTGTGTTAATGGATCTCTCTTTCCAAAGGACAGAATATTCGATGAATATTTGTTTCCTTGAAAGGGGCCAATATGACCTTCCTTTCTGTGTTTCTCCTAGTGTTTTTACTGCTCAAGTATAATCTACCATCTGCCCCCATTTCTGCTTTGAAATATCCACTATTTGCCATTACTTATCTATTTCTCAAGTCTTCTATTCAAGCTTAACACTTTTTATAGGTTTTCTCTTCTCACACATGCCTTGCTTACTACTTCCTCAGTATCTGAATCTTTTTCTCACTCTCCCTGTTTGTGTGTGTATATATATATATTCCATGTCTCTGTATTATTTGCATATGTGTATCCCAGGGGGAAACATTATAGCATTTTTTTTACCTATCCTAGAATGTCTGAATGAGTCTGGAACATGGATGGACAACATTTTGGAAATGTAGAGAACAGACAGCAACTGGTGGTCTACTCACTTACCTAGGGTTATGGTATTCTTTGATGAATAATTAGTCAAATACAAGAATGGAAGAACTGTCAAACTTGACAGAAATTCTATGGGTGCCATCTGTACCAAGACCTCAGGACCCATAAAGAAGCAAGCCCACTCAGCATATAAACACATGTCTGACTTATATGCCTAGGTCCTCTGACAGATGTCTTTTAGAGGAAGAAGTCAAACAAAATTCTAAACTTCTAGGCCTTTGAACATTAGTAGAAGGATATCATTGTTTCTGATACATATCAGTCTCACCAGGCTGCCCCTTTCTCTTTATTTCTAGGTATAATTTCTTTGACATCCCTGTATCTGTGCTTTATGCTATAACCAATGGTTTGTTCTTGTATCTCTGTTTTCATCGTCTATGTCAGTAATATGCTCTCCAAGTCTGCCTTTCTCTAAGTTTCTCACACTCACTTTCTAGGACATGCTGTCTATATAATAACTGTTCTGCATCACAGAGAGGCTGGTGACCAGGTAAGACCCTCTTACCTGTGATCTTTATGTCAACAGGGTCACTGGATTCAGACCACTCATATGGTGTTTGGTGGAAAGAACCATAGCATGTGTAAATTCCAGCATGGTCAGGTGTCACAGGACCTATTGGGAAGTTGGCATGGGACATCCCAAGATGAGATTCTGCAGAGAGCTGGAAAGAGTCCTTGATTACTCCCATTCTATGTGAAGTCAAAGTGAAAGTGTCAAATATAATCTCTGAGTGGCACTTCAATGTTGGCTTCTCTCCTAATTTTACCAGGGGAGTTGGTAGGGCCAAGAGGAAAGGCTTCCTGTAGACTCCTAGGAATAAAAAGATTGTGAGTATGAATCTGCTCTCAATCTGTGTATCCCAAAAATCCTATGCTATTTCCCCCCTAATCTGTTCTTTTTATCAGTATCTCAGTGTCCTTTTCATTTTTTATGTGAGCTCATACAGACTCCTCCATCTTTCTATGACCATTTTCCACTTATTTGACACCGGTAACAGCACAATAGTTTCCAATTGCATGTGTAGTATATTCCTTTATAATGCTGAGATTCTGACTAGAACTTATTTTGAAAATTCTAGTGTGGGGAGGTTTGGCAGAATGAAAAGACACAGCAAACATGATCTCTGACCTGAAATTATGATCTTCAGAGGCTCACTGTGTGATGAGAGTTCATTATGGTATTGACGTTTATAACTATAGCATCTGTAGGTTCCTCCAAATTCTGGGGTCATAGGCCCCAAGTGAAGACTCCTCCGGAACAACCTATTATAACCCTGAAGGATATGATCCCCATGCTCTTTGTACAGCTTGACTAAGGTAAACTCACTGTGAGTGTCACAAGTGAGGGTCACATACTGTCCCTGAGGAACAACACGGCTTGGCCAGGCAGACAGTGAAGGTTTGACATTAATTCCTGTAGAAAGATACATAGGGTAAAATATTTAGTGATCTGCCTTCATTTCTGAGATCAGAGTTTCCAAATTTTACTTCTTCAGGGTCCGTTGTTTGACCCTTTTCTCTGAATGGAAACATCTCTGTTTCAATGTTAGAGCTTTAAAGGCTCAAGGAACTCAAGAGGTAAACAAACATCAATGTATTGGAGAGCTGAAACTTGCAAGATTCACCAGTGGCCCTTCCCACTCTATAGAAACTGTAAGTTACTTTTCCTGCTGAATTCTAAAAGGAGATATCCAAGACCCATTTAGCTGCCAGCAAGTTGTGCAGGGAGATCCATGGTTTTGGCTTTCATGAAAATCACCCATATTGAGGTGCACGTTCAGTAATGCTTTTGAGTCATCCCTTGTTTCAGCAAATAAACCCTTATCCATACTGCTATTAGTAATCTCAGTAGACCCACAGGTTCAAAGATTTGGACATTGATGCAATCATTGTTTGGTCCGTTCTGGGTTTCCTTTATGAGGTGACCAGACTTGCATGTGTTTTATCTTCCCAAGGAAAGTCTCAAACAAAACAGTGTCATTTTCATGTCATGTGTGTCACCCAACTACGATGTACATATGGAATATCTTTCTATGTTAAGATATGTTAATTGAGAATTTTGAGTAAGTATTAAATAATGAAGTAGATTGGTTGCGAAAAAATGTAATCTAAGAGGAAATCATATCAGAGGACTTGAGGAAAAGATTCATTTGTGAGATCACAGATTGGAATTATGGCCACAAGTTAAAAGAAAATTAATGCTTTTGACTCACCTTCACTGACTCTAGAAATTTAATAATACTGGATTAGAAATACATTGTGAATTTTCCAGATCTCAGGAGCTAAGAGAGTCAGCCTCTAGGAACACAGAACTGAGAAAATTAACAACAAAACAGGAGGAATGAGTCCTTTATACTACTCTGTCTCTTATGTGCTCTTGTCCAGAACTTCATCCATAGAGGTCACAGCAGCTCATGCTTCTACACTGAGTGACAAGTTAGAGGCAGACATATAGTTTCTCCACCATTTCAAGGCTCTTTGCATGTGGAACATTGAGAGAATAGCATTGCTCTGCCTCTTGGGACATTTTTTGATAAAAAGTATTTGGACTCATGATTGCCAGCCCATGAATCTTGGTCATTCTTCTGTATCCACATGGGAGCTGTTTCTGAGGAAAGAGACAGTAGCAAAACACTGTGTTGAAGACCATATAGACTCTAGCCAGTGTGGACATCTTGAAACACTGCTCAGGCAGTGGCTTTTAAGTACCCCACGAAAAACTGTACCTGATTGTGATAAGTGGCCAGTAATTTACTGTATCAGGAAAACCAGCTACCAAAAGCATCTGATCTCAAAACAGAGGAAGCAAGTTAGTGAAACATGGGAAACTGACATCAGTGCCATCCTGTCCAGGGTTGCAACCAATTTACCCAAATCTATTCTCAGGTTAGAATTAATAGTAAAGGTCTATTAACCAATACCAAATTATCAGTCATAAAAGTTCAAAAAAGAGTAAAGGAACACAGAGGTTCCCTTTGGTGTCTAGTAGAGTGAAACTAGGATGATCTTACCCAGGGTGATGCATATAATTAAAATACATTGTATTAAATTATCAAAGAATTAGTAAAGTATTAACAAAAGACCTGAATAACAGCTAATAAAAATAAACAAAAATGTAGAAAAGAAAGAATAGAAAACTCTTGAACTTGGAGTAAAATGAACATGATCAGGTCCAAGAAGGTCAAATGACACAAAAGACATTCAACCCAAATAATCATGCTCATAGAACATATTATTATCATAAAAGATCCTGAAATCAAAACAATAAGAAAAGCAAAGAACGTATGAGGGACTTCCAATTACAGCCAATGGAAGGCTTACAGGCCACAAGAGGCCAGGATGATGTATTCAATGAAGTGAGTGGAAAAAGAAAAACCCTGTTTATAAATGTCAGCAACACTGTCCTTCAGAAATCAAGATAACGAATTTCTGAATTTCTCAGAAAAACAGTAGCAGACAAGAGTTCATCATTATAAGCACAGGAAATGCTGTGAAGATCTTCAAGCAGAAAGAAAGGCTGGTAATGAGTGACCTGACATCCTCATGTGGAGAAAGTAACAGTAGCTCAGTAAAGCAAGCAAAAATGAGATGTTGCAACAGTGTGCTGGTGATACACAAATTCTATCTGTAGCAAAGTTGTTTGAATACCAAAATAACTTCAATGGTTTGTCAAATGACACACATATTTAAAAAGTAATAAATTATAGCATCATAATATCAAAAATAAGTGGTGATGGTCAGGTGAGAGTGTATAAAGGGGAAGACAATTTTTTATTTAAAAGCATTGATTATTCTTCAGGTGTTATGATCCACTCTTTTAATATTTTTTTTTTGATTTTTCAAGCTGGGGTTTGTCTGTAGCTTTCAAGCCTGTCCCGAAACTATCTGTTGTAGACCAGACTGGTCTCTAACTCACAGAGGTCCCGCCTGCCTTTGCCTCCCAAGTGCTGGAATTAAAGCTGTGCACCACCACTGCCCAGCTATGTCCACTCCTTTAATCCCAGCACTTGGGTGTCAGAGACAGGTGAATATATGAGTTCATGGGCATCCTCGCCTACAAAGTGAGTTCTAGGCTAGTAAGAGCTACATACAGAAACCCTGTCTTAAAAAAACAAAAACAAAAATGTTTTTCTGATCAAAATCGATGCCTAACTGAGCCAGGGGCAGTGTATGGTACAATTTGGGACAGGACTGGGAGGTGTGTTTTCAAGGTCCTAACTTCACAGTTCAGATAACTAACCAAAGGGTCACTCACAGATTCCACCAAACAACACACTGTGATGCCTACTCTCCTGTTAGAATGAAACTTCTCTATTGGCATGGGTTTTAGTATCTCATTGCTAAGTCTGGACTCACCTTTTTGTGCCAAAGTCCTCAGGAGTAGGATGAAGCCTGGAAAGAAAAGCTCATGATGGATGATCTATCTCCTTCCAACAGCCTAGTGATCTGATACCCCTGTCTTTGTTGGGCCTCTGTACAGTAGAGTCAGAGCTCACTTCATTACAGTGAATTTATATGCCAGTATCAGCCATGGAAACCATTGTTTCTTCTGTGGAAAAATCCAGCCTCCCATGATATTTCCACCCTGTTATTGCACACCTTTCATTCCCAGCAGGACTCACCTGTACACACAAGATTTAGGTGCAGAGAGAGCATGATGCTGCTTCAGTTGACAAGAGGCAAAGCCAGAATAAAACTTACAGGATGTTGTAGGAGGCTCTATGCATTTACGTGACCACAGCACGGAAAGCTGATTAAGAGCATATCCGCCCAAGATGGTTTCTCTGTAGCCATGTCTGTCCTGAGACGCACTTTGGGGGCCAGGTTGACTTTGAATTCAAAGGTCTACCTTCTAGTGCTTTGATTAAAAGTGTGTGTCCCCATTTGAGGGTTCATAAATGCTTTCGCTTTTATGATATTTTATGATTATTTTTCTAAAGGTTTGCATGTATTTGTTTTTTAAATCTGAGACTCAGTGCCTCCTTTGGTGTTCTGTGCAACATGTCCATTGAGTATTCATGCTTTAACAGCAATCTTAATGTGTCAATCAAAATGATTATTCTGCTAAAATTCCATTGTCAGGTTTTAATTATTCATTTTCTTTGCTTATTAGTTGTATATTTATTTAGAATAAAAATATTCCACTTATTTTATAAAAATCAATGGAAGAAAGAAAATATAGTTTTTTTTTCAACTGAAATTTGTTTTAAGAACTAGCATTCAGATTTTTTAAAAAAATTATTTTAGATTATGTGTAAATATGTGCTTGTGATTACTCAGTGTCCAGAAGAGGGCACTGATCAGATCCCCTGGAGCTGGAGTCACAGGTAGTTGTGAACTTCCTGTTGTGGGAATACACCCAACTTCTGATAGATCTCTCCAGCAGTATGTACTTACCATTTTTTAACCAAATATTCCAGACATATACTTATTATGATGTGTTGTTTCTCTTCATTGTTGAATGGTTGACATAGAAATATCTGAAAATGTTTAAGATGTACAATTGTACAAGTTGTTTTACATTTTTTGACATGTCTAATTTGCAAGACTCTTTCCTGACTATATAGCATTAGTTCTTTATTTCAATAGGACACATTAAGTAAATGACAATGGACCTAGATAAGAAATATCAATATTCTTGTATTTATAGAACTATTTGTCAGAGACCAAGAAGCTACAAGACACTGCAAAGAAATGGGAACATTTGAAAAGGGACTGACTATTGGCCGCACAAAACCTGTGAGTGTAGTATGCATTTAATGCATTTATTATCTGTTATGTTTTATTACATTGTTAGAATTTTTCTCATATATTTTTCTATATTATTAAAGTTAAAAATTTATTAATCAATTTTCCAAATAATGATAATTAAATCATTTATCTTTCTTTTACTCTTCTCAATCACTCATGTGTAGCTATTTTGTTTTCTCAAATACATCTTTATTCTAAATTACCTATATATGGCTCAACAGTTAAGAGTACTGCCTACTCTTCCAAAGGTCCTGAGTTCAGTTTCCAACAACCACATGGTGGCTCACAACCATCTGTAATGTAATGTAAAGAGGTGCCCTCTTGAGGAAGAGATCTGGTCAGTTGTCCTCATCAACTTAGACTCTGAAATCCAATATGGGAATGGACAAGTTCAACAGAACCACTGTAGACAGGCTGCCCATACATGATTTTTATTATACATATTACATATACATAGATATTTATACTCATAAATATATAAATGTAACCTGATTAATATGTTATATATATTATATGTATTATTGGGGCTGATCTGACTACATTCCTAGGAGATTCAATCTCATAGAAAACTTCCTGTTCCTCAATTTCTTGGAATCTTTTTTCCACTCCTGCATGATGTTTCCTGAGCATTAGGTGCAGGAATTCTGGTATAGATATATCAGTTAAGGCTAGGAACCACACAATAACCTGTTAGCTGTATTTTTATTGGTTTATGCTTATGTAATTGTGTTTGTCTGAGGTATAAGAGCATATTTGTTTCATGTATAAGGAAAAATATTTGGTTTGCAATTAGAAATTATGTTAATTTAGTAAAGTTGTAGCTATAGATTTCTTCAGGATCAATAACCACACTAGCCTTGGATAGTTGTTTAGATCTCCAGAACCAGGCATTATTTCCTTGTATTAGAGTTGATCTTAACTCAAAATTTACAGTTATTATCTACTACTAAAGTATATGTGTCAGTATTGGAGCCCTAGAATTATTGTGCCATGCTAGTCATGAAGACACCAAACAAGGTTTCAAACCTTCATCTTCAAAAATGATGAAGCATCAACAATAGCTCCCTAGTAATGCGTCTTGAAGATAAATGGTCCAATGCATCAATATACTACCTTTAAAAATAATTACATATCTATTGGAAAGATGAATCAGTGATTATAAGACCTGCCATATAAGTCAGATGATATTGGATCTATCCCAGGAATCCACTTACAGGTGTAGGACAAGTACAGATTCCACATAAAGGCACAGTGACCTCCACATGTGTTATAGAATTATACCCACTTAGTAGTAAATAAATAAATAAATCACATAGGACACAGATGATAATACTCTAGTAACTTTATTATTGCTTTAAGATGCCAAGGGGAGGTGAGTGAATATCCTTGTGACAATAACATTTATAGTTTTACTTTTCTTTTTCATTTTATTAAAAACAGATTTTTCTCATATAATATATATTGATTATGGTGTTCCTTTGCTCTGATCCTTCAGGCTTCTCCATACCTCCCCTCCAATCTGGATCTATTCCCTTTCTGTCTATTCTTACCAAATAAATAGGATTCTAAGTGATAATAATAAAATATGATAAAATAAAATACACTAATAGAAAAAAAACTATCATACCAGACTTGGACAAGACAGAGAAACAGGAAGAAAACAGCTTAAGAAAAGACACAAGAATCAGAGACCCACTATTTTGCACACTCAGGAATCCCACTGAAAATCTTAAGTTAGAAGCCATATCATACATGCACAGGACACTTGCAGGCCATGTGCAGGCTTCTCTCCAGTCTCTGAGTTCATATGAGATTTGATCATGTTGAATAAAAGCAGTGGTTCTCAACCTGTGGCTCAGGACTCCTTTGTGATCAAATGACCTTTTTACTTGTGTTGCATTATCAGATATCCTGTATATAATATATTTAGATTACAATTTATAACAGAATCAAATTACAGTTATGAAGTAGCAAGAAAAATAATTTTATGGTTTGTGGCCACCACAACATGAAGAACATGTTGCAGCATCAGGAAGGTTGAAAACCACTGACTAAGATGGTCTTTCTAACTTGGTGTCCTCCATCCTCTCTGGCTCTTACATTCTTTCTACTTCCTTCCCTCTGTGTTTACTGTGCTCTATGGGATGTGCAGCCATCTATTTAGGGTTTGGTGTTCAGGTACTCATGTGAGTATAGGAGAATGCCATTCAAAGTCATTGTATTTCTAATTTTATTTTTAAAGAACAGTAGTATTTTTTTATCCTTAGGTTCCTGAGATATCTTGTCTCTGCTTCTTTATCACCGAAGCAGTGTTGGGCATGTGTCCCATCCTATGTAATGGTCCTTAAATCAAACCACAATTTGGTTGATTACTTTCACAAACTTGTGTTGCAAAAGCCCTAGCATAGCTTGTAGTCAGGATATCAACATATTAGTAGTGTTTGGGCTGGTCTGGTGTATATTTAGGGAATGTGCAGAGTACCTTTGTGTGCCTAAGATGTTAGCACATAGGAGTGAAGGTTATAAGTGGGCTCCAGATCGACTCCTCCATGTTCAATGGGTTGTGTTTTCTTTAGCACTATGGCTTTGTCATTATTTTGTGAAGAGCATCTATATTATTGGTAATGTTTGAGATTGTTTAGATTCCCATGGGAACCCTTTAACCAACATCTTAATTAGATGTACCCCATTCTCAGTGCTGGAACCTTCTTTTGATAGCAAGAATTATCCTGTTAGAACTCTGTCTCCTCCATAGACAATTTAATGTAGATCACTGTAATATATGTACATATTTAGCAAGTTTTTACTGTATCAGGTTTTACTACCCTTCATATGGCACTTAATTTTAGCTGTCTCTTCTCAAATTTTATCCCTTATTCTGCATTTCATCCCCACTCCACTTGATAGTCATGTTCTAGCCCCTCATTTATCCATAACTATCTATTTTCTCTCCCTTTAACAACAAGATGTGTCTGTACCCCTAGTCACTTAGACTATAATTAAACTCTTGATCCATGGATTGTATTTATAACCAATATCATTACATAAGCAAATATATGCCATATTTTCTTTCTGTGTCTGGGTTATTTCATTTAGAATGTTTATTTTGTAGTTATATCCAATTACTTGTAAATTTTGGGATACCCCCAGATTTTAATGGCCAAGTAATACTTCATTGTATAAATGTATTATATTTTCTTTATCATTTCTTCTGTTGAGAAACATCTATGTTGTTTTCTAATGCAAGCTATGATGAATAGAGCAGCAATGAGCATATCTGAGTCAGGATCTCTTTGGTAGGATGAAATGTCCTTAGGTATATGCCTATTTGTAATATAGCTGTGTCTTGATATATACTTATTCACATCTTCCTGAAGAACTAACACTTTCAATTGCACAGTGGCTGTTCAAATTTGTACTCCAACCAAAAACATATGAGTGTGTTCCTGGATTTACTTCAGCATAAGCTGATACTTGTTTTCTTGATCTTAGCCATTCTCTCAGTTGTAAGATGGAATTTTATAGTAATTTTGATTTCCATATTTCTTTTTTTTGGTTTTTTCGAGACAGGGTTTCCCTGTAGTTTCTAGAGCCTGTCCTGGAACTAGCTCTTGTAGACCAGGCTGGCCTCGAACTCAGAGATGCGCCTGCCTCTGCCTCCCGAGTGCTGGGATTAAAGGCGTGCGCCACCACCGCCGGGCTGATTTTCATATTTCTAATGCTTATATATTTTGAACAGTTCTTTAAGTGGTTTCAGCTATTTGAGATATATTTTTGAGAGTTCTTCATTTATATCTATACCTCATCTTAAAATAGGGTCAGTTGTTTTTTCTTATCAAGTTTTTTTTTTGGGTTTACGTTGTGATGAGTCAATAGGAATACTGTGGAGAGACCTATGTGAGGGAGAGATCAGCAGAGCTGCTCCATCTCTGACCTGCCCAAACTGATTTCAACCTTATCTTTGATGAGTCTGTCCTGACCTTTTTCTTATTCTCCCTGGGTACATACATATCCCAGCGTGACTGTCCAAGCAGGAAAAGTTTGTTTGAGTGGCTTCTTGTCTATTAATTTGTAATCTTATATCCATTTAAAAAATTCATGTCTTTTTAGAAAAATCATTAAATGAGATATAATTATCTGTCTTTCCTTTTCACTTCCTCTCTCCAGCCCATCCCAAGTAACGTTACTTCAAGTTTTCCACATACTCCTTTAAGTGATAATCTTGTTTTCTTTTTGTAACACACACCACATGGATTATACACACGTCTGTTATACGTGTGTGTGTGTATTACTGAGTCTATTGTTTCAAAACTAATATATTACAAAATGACTGTCAGCAACCCTTTCTTTTAGCTGCATAACATACCTTTTCTTTATTAGTAGGATGGTTTTCAGACATGGCTTTAGGATTTCATTAGTCACAAGATACAAGATTCTCTTACCTGTGACAGGAATGTACAAGGGGTCACTTGGGGATGACCACACATGGGAGGAATTCCTGAAAGAGCCATAGCATCTATAGGTCCCTTTCTTGATCACAGGATCAAGAAGGAAGTCTGCCTTGAATGTTCCATTGTGGCTCTGCACTGCAGGAAGCCCATGTCCCTGAGGTACCCCTTCCTTGAACAAATGGAACATTTCAAACTGATGGTCAGAGATGCAGGACAAGGTTGTATTCTCTCCTGACATCACCACGGGACACATCAAGGTTGACAGAGAAGGTTTCTTGTATAAACCTGGAAGAAAAGAGACAGAGGGGCAATTTCTTAGCAGCATTTAGGGCTTATTCATTCTTCAATGTTCCCTCTCTTTCTATGTCTGTTATCTCTCTCTCTTTCTCTCTTTCCCTCTATAAGTCCATTTCTCCTTGCTGTTTTTCTTTTTCTCTCTCCTCCTCTTTTCTTCTACATTATCATAATGAATCTCTGATCTCATCACAGTACACAAACGTTTAACACCAATTTTTGCTTTTTATAGTTTGTGTCTAACCACATTAGTTCATTCCTTTTGCTTTGTAACATATTTTTATTAACATATTTTTTAATTTCTAAAATTAAATACAGTTAAACTACTTTATGTCCTCTTTATCTATAATTGTTATTACATAAATCTATATATTTATATGTTTATTTTCTATTTTATCTCAAATTCCACTGATTCTATTACTTTTCCTTGTTGGTATTCATTATGTTTCTTTTATTCCAATTTTTTAAATCAATGGGTATAATTAGAGTTAATTATTATTTTGTTTTAAATAGCAGACAAAGCAATGGACTTCATTTTGACATTCTCATACATCTGCTTTGGTTTATTTTCTCCCCATTCCCCTCCCCTATACAGCTTTTTTGGTCCTTTCTCTCCCCATTTACTCTATCATAGCATATGTATTCTACATCTTTCCCCATCCCTCTCTTAATCTCCTTCCCTTCTCACGGTCCATTTCCAATTAAATGACCTCTAAATTTCCAATTCTATGTATTTTAAAAAGCTAGACTCTGACTACATTCTAAGTTATCTATTTTCTATCTTATCTCTTTTTACAGATCTGTATTAATTATTCTCTTTACAACCCACAGGATTTTCCATGAATGCATTTGCTTCCTTTGAACAGGGGCCATGATGATCTTCCCTCCCTTGTGCCTATAGTATGTATACAGTTCACATGTGAACTTTCATCTGTTTCCTTATCTCTGTTTTAAAATATATAATATCTGCTTTTATTTCTCTATCTCTACTTTTAAATTTCTATGCTGACTTAAGTTTTCTGCAGGTTTGCACCTCCTACACATGCTGTGCTTACTATTTCCTCAGCACTATCTCTCTCTCTATCTCTGAGCCTTCCTCTCAGTTCCCCCTTTCTGACTCATTCTGTGAAAATATAAATATATATTTTCTGCTTTATGGAAATCAGATTATCATTATGGTTACCCTGTAGTATTTTTGGACATCCTAGAATGTTTGAATAACTTAGAACATGAACTAAAAATGTTCATGTTTAGAGATGAACATTTAGAAATGTTACAAACAGAAAGATATTGGTGGTTTACTCAACTACCCAGGCTTAATCTTGTAGCATGTAAAAACCCAGAGACAGATATTGAGGTTTAACCTGAAGACCAGAAAAGAAGAACAGCCAGTCACTGGTTCTTACCTCTACCTCAGTCCAAAAATGAAAATTCTGCCTCCAAGAATCCTTAAAATGAGACTATGAGTGAGAGCTTTCTCTTCTTGTCTTATATTCCTCTCTAGTGCTGGGATTAAAGGCATGCACCATTACTGCCCTGTTTCTATGGCAAATTAATGTAGCTACTGGGTTAAAGGTGTGTGTCACCACTGCCTTGTCTGTAAGGTTGACTAGGACCACTGTTTTACTCTCTGATCTTCAGGCAAGCTTTATTTATTCAAATACAAATGAAATATCACTACAAAGCTATTCTTGTTTGTATAATGGGTCAAATATAAAAAGTATAATCTGGGATGTATAATGGGTCAAATACAAAAAAGTGTAAAAGTATAAAGTGAAAAGAAAAATATATGAGTGTCGTCTGTTTTTAGGATTCATGACTCACGATCCCTTAGACCCATTAAGAATTTAAAGTTAGGTCAGACACATGATTCATCTGTCTCTTCTGGAAGATTTCTTGTCTATACAAGGTAAAGGGCAGACAAAATTCTGAACTATTTATGACTTTGAACATAAGTAGAAGTATGTTATTGAATCGAATTCATACCAAGTTTGCTTACTTGCCACTTTTTCTTTTTCTCTTTTTATGACTCCCTTGACCTCCCTATATCTGTGCTTTGTGTTATAACCAATGGTTTAATCTTGTGTCTCTGTCTTCATTGTCTATGTCAGTAATATACTCACAAAGGCTTCTTTTCTCTAATTTTCCCACCTTCATCTTTCTCATGACATCTCAAGACTTTCAGTCTAGACAATATATGTTTTGTCTTACAGATAACTAGCAGGTAACAACTTCTTACCTGTGATCTTTATGTCAACATGGTCACTGGATTCGGACCACTCATATGGTGTTTGATGGGAAGAACCATAACATGGTTAATTCCCACCATGTTCAGGTATCACAGGGCCTATTGAGAAGTTGGCATGGGATCCCCCAACATGAGATTCTGCAGACAGCTAGTAAGAGTCCTTGATTATTCCCTTTCTATGTGACATCAAAGTGAAAATGTCAAACATAATCTCTGAATGGCATTGCAGTGTCACCTTCTCTCCTAATTTTACCTGAGGAGCTTGTAGGGCCAAGAGGAAAGGCTTCCTGTAGATTCCTAAAAATAAAGAGAATGTGAGTCTGAACCTGACCTAAATCTATGCATCCAAGAAAACTTATGGTTTCCCCCTAACCTGTCCTTCCTGTCAGTGTCCCAGTGCCCTTGTCTGTGTTTATATCTCCTTTTGTACACAGACTTCTCTGCCTTTTTGTGTCAATTTTCCACTTATTTGGCTCTTGGAATAACACAGTATTTTTCCACTGGCTTGTGGTGAGAATGTGTCCTTTGAACCCTTCTTCCATAGACCCCATTGTTTTTTTCCATGATTGGCAAGTGCAGGAAATATGGCAAACTTTACACCAGGCTGCTTTATGTATTCTTTTGATGCTACTATGAGTAAAGCATAATCCTTGATAGGATAAAGGAATTATTATCGAGGGTATTTAATCTGGTGCTCTCTATGGTTCAAACTTCTGTAAAGCATTAATGATCCAGAATCATAAGCATTGCTTCCTCCCAACATGTTGATATATTAGCATCCTGACTCTTTTCCTCTCAGCACATTTCTTCTCTCCTTCTTAATTCATCCTTACACAAGATTCTGTATTAGTTTCCAATGACTACCATAACAAATTACCACAAAGGTGATTCTGAAAAAGATTACAAAAGTTCCGAAGTTCAGAATTCTGAAAAGCCAAAATGGCATAAACTAGGTATTTTCAGGGATGTGTTAGTGGTCAAAGCAGCAGAGATTATCCATTTCTTTTTGCTTTCCAGCATCTGGAGACCTCATGCATTCTTTGGCACTTAGGCTCTTCTAAGTCATGTTAGTGATATTGTGTCTCTGCCATAATTTTTTTGTTTTGTTCAGCACTGAATTTGTACTTATTTTTTTCTATCTACCCTTATAGTTCTCTGGACCCAGGATAATTCATGATAGTCTTTCAACCTGACATCTACTTGTTGAGGTCTAAGTTCCATCTTCAATCCCAATTTGTCCTTGAATCTTTTAAAACTCAGAAAAACTTAGGGACTAGAAAATGCTCTTATGTATCATAATATACCCAAAACATTATCTATTTCTCTGTGTTAACTATTCCTCTATAAATAGAAACTCTGTCTAACACTATTCCTAAAATTTCCAGGGTTGGTAGATTTTAGGGTTATGAAAAGACATTCCAAACATCATCTCTGACCTGAAATTATGATCTTCAGAAGGTCACTGTGTGATATAAATTCCTTTGGATATTGATATTTAAAAACGTAGCATCTGTAGGTTCCTCCATATGCTGCTGTCACAGGACCCAAGACAAGCCTACTCTGGAACATTCTTTCATGGACCTGATGGTTAGGATCCCCATGTTCTTTTTGTAGCATGAATATGTAAGACTCAGTATAAGAGTCACATCGAAGTTCCACATACTGTCCTTGAGGGACAACATGGCTTGGCCAGGCAGACAGTGAAGGCTTATCATGACCTCCTGTATAAAGATGAACAAAGTAAAAAATTTAATGATTCCCCTTAATCTATAAAAAATGAGCATCCAATTTTCACTTCATCAGGGTCCTTTGTACAAAAATTACTCTGAAACATCCTTGTTTAAATGTGTGAGGTTGAAAGCCTCAGGGGACTCAGTAATTAAACAAACACCATATGTACTGGAAAGCTGAAAATTGCATGATTCATCAGTGGCCCTTCTTTGCTCTGAAGAAACTGTAAGCTACCCTAGCCTGTTGAATTCAAGATGTTTACTGTCTGCAAGTTGTGTAGAGAGCTCCAGGGTTTTAGCTTTTTTTTTTTTTTTTTTTTTGGCTTCTGAATTCTTTTTTTTTTTCTTTCTCATGGTTTATTTTTTTTATATTTAAAAATTTCCATCTCCTTCCCTCCTCCTCCCCCTCCCTCCGCTCCTCCTCCCCCTTCCCGCCCCTCCTCCTCCCCCTTCCCGCCCCTCCTTCTCCCCCTTCCCTCCCCTTCCCTCCACCCATACCTCCCCTCCCTCCCTCTCAAGGCCAAGGAGCCATCAGGGTTCCCCACTCTATGCTAAGTCCAAGGTCCTCCCAACTCCCCCTTCCTGGACCTGGGGGGAGTTGGGAGGGTTTTAGCTTTTATGATAATCACCCATATTGAGGTGTGATTTCAATAATGCTTTTGAGTCATTCCTTGATGTTCCATATTACTCCTCATCAGTGCTGCTATTAGTAACCTCAGTAAACTGACAAATTCAACCATTTGGACTTTGATGCAAGCATTGTGTGATCTGTCCTAGGTTTCTTTTATGTGGTAATCACTTTTGCATGTGTTGTATCTTCCCAAGGAAAGTACGAAACACAAGTCTTTTCATTTAATGGGTTCCCCAGCTACCACATATATATATATATATATATATATATATATATATATATATATATATATATATTATCTTTCTCTGGTAAGATTTGTGTAAGTCTTAAATAACAAAATAGATTTGGTCATAAAAATTGTAATATAAAAATAAATTATATCAGATGACTAGAGGAAAAGATTCATTTGTGAGATGAAAGATGGGAATTGTGGCCACAAAGATAGCAGAAGAGGAATGCTCTTGACTCACTTTTACTGGCTCTAGAACTCTACGAATACTCAGATTAGAATTACATTGTAAATATTCCAGACCTTAGGGGTGAAGGTGAGCCAGCCTATAGGACCACAGAACTGAGAAAATAAACAATGAAATAGGAGGAATGACTCTTGTACAGAAATTCATTCTCAGAAGTCATGTAGGATCATGTTTTTACACTAAAACTGATAGATTAGAGGCAAATACACACACAAACACACACACACACACACATCCTCACACAAGTTTCTCCATTTATAGGCTCCTTGCAAATAAAACTTTGAGATTATAGTATTACTCTGGCATTGGGTTTGCTTGATTTGGACTCATGATTGCCAGTTCATGAATCTTGTCATTGTTATCTATTCACATGAGGAAAGGTGCATTAGCAAAACACTGCAGTGAAGACCATATAGACTCCAGTCAGTATGGACATCTTACAATACTGATCATGCAGAAACAATCATGGAACCAGTAAAAAACTGTCCCTGATTGTGTAGTACAGCTAATAAAATTACTGAAACAGAAAGCCAGGCTACCAACAGCATCTGATATCAAAACAGAATGGGCAGGCTAGTCAAACAAACAAAATTGACACCATGGTCATCTGGTCCAGGTTTGCAACTAATTTGCCCAACTCCATTCTCAAATTAGATGAAATAGTAAAAGTCTATTTACAACCAAAGAACTTTGGCATGTAATAGAGAAAGTGGTTCTCTTTAATATGCAGGTGTCTCTGTGTAAGAATTTAAGTATGAAAATCAGAGAAGTAAAATATGACAGAGAACAATAGTGAGGCTCTGGTAACAAACACAGAGGAAAGGAAGAACTGTGAAGCCCATGAAAATTCATGGTAGTATTTTTAATGAATTGACATATTTATAAGAAACTGTGAATATTCCTTTTTAGCTCTTAATATGTTTTCTTTATTCTGTATGTTTGGTGTTTTGATTAATATATGGCAAACGGACTTTTCTTTTGATCAAGTCTATTTGGTATTCTGTAAGTTTCTTATATCTTCACATGTTTTTCTTTTTTTTTCTAATGTTCAAATTCTTTATTGAGGTTTATGCAATCTCTTAACTGTAATCTCCTGTAAAATAAAAATACCCATATTATATAATTCCAACATATTATATACATATAATATACATATTATATTATATATATTCCAACAAAATATACACTACCATCTTAAAGCATAGGGAAAGGAGTATAGTAAGAAAATACTGCACCAAAGCAAGACCACAAGCAACCAGATAATCTCCAACTATGCATCTACATTTCTGATGTCAAAGCACTCTTCAGATTTCCACCTACTTTCATATTTTTTGGCTGCAACATATTTCATTCTCTTGTGCTGGTTCTACTCCTTGTTAATAGTTTTCTTTAGCAGGTATCCCATGGTTCTAGCATTCTGGAAAATGGAAAAGTGTTCATCTATGGCAAATGTGATTATCTGCCCTGTTACAGAAGCAGAGGCTTTATTAAAATTAATAAAAATGGAGGAACTGTAGAGGCCGAGGTAATACTCATGGAACCCTATGTTCTCCTTAAAGAAACTGGAACTATAGGTGGATCCTTAGACTTTTATTTGAGTTAGAAACATATCTATTTTTCTATTCCTGACATATGAGGTACAGGTATTAGCCACACCTGTTGACAATAACTTTGAGAGAGCAGATCTCTCTGGTCTGAACTTAGGTGGGACCTCTATTTGAGGTAGAAGCGCGGTAACCTTGAGGGAATATAAGTAAAATCCAATTCTGTGACCATTAGTCAATATGTTTATCTTTCTTTAGGTTGGGAAAGATTTCTTCTATGATTTTGTTGAATTTATTTTCTATGTTTTGAGTTGGACTTCTCCTTGTTCTATTCTTAGGTTTGGTCTTTTCATGGTGTCCCATATTTCCTGGATATCAAAACAACTCTGAGATTCTATCTTACACCTGCAAAAATGGCCAATATAAAAAACACTGATGACAGCTTATGATTTAGAGGATGTGTGGTAAAGGGAACACTCCTCTATTGCTGGTGGGAGTGCAAACTGATGCAGGCACTTTGGATATCAGTATGGTGATTTCTCAGAAAATATGAAAAGGCCTACCTCAAGACCTAGCAATACCACTTTTGGGTAACTACCCAAAGAATACTCAATCATACCGCAAAGTCATGAGTTCAGTTGTGTTCATAGCAGCATTATTTGTCATAACCAGAACTTGGAAAAACCTAAATGCCTCTTGACCAAAAAATGGATAAAGAAGATATGGTATATTTGCACAATGGAATACTACACAGAGGAGAAAAATAATGACATCTTAAAATTTGCAGGCAAATAGATGGATCTAGAAAACATCATGAGTGAGGTAACCCAGACCCCAAAAGACAAATACAATATGTACTTACTCATAAGTAGTTTTTAGACATAAAGCAAAGAAAAACCAGTCTATAATTCACAACCCAAGTGAACCTAGACAACAAAAAGAACTCTAAGAGAGACATAAATGGATATAATCTAAATTGGAAGTAGAAAAAGACAAGATATCCTTAGTAAATGGGAGTGTGGATATCATGACGGAAGGTAGAAGGTAAGGGGAAAGGAAGGAAGGGAAGTGGAGAAAAATATATAGCTCAATAAAACAATAAAAATAAAAAGAAACTATGAATAAAGATTGGAACTAGGAACCACAAATAAGAGAGAAAATGTGACTTTTTTTTCTAGATATGGGTTACCTCACTCAGTATAATACTTTTTAGTTCCACGTATTTTTCTGAAAATTTCACGGTTTCATTGTTACATACCACTGAACAGTATTTTAGAGTGCACATGTGACATATTTTTGTTATCCATTTATCATCTTAAAAACTTTCAGTCTATTTCCTTGTCCTCGCCATTGAGAGTAGAATAGCAAAGACCATGACTGAGAAAGCATCCATGGCATAGTGTGTCAGGTTCTTTGGGTATATGTCAATGGGCAGAAATAATGAAAATATAGTTTTCCCACATGAAATTACAAAGAAATTAAATATAAGAAGAAAAATCTTTTTACAAAAACACATATTCTAACTAAAAAAGAACCTTGGTCTAAAGTATTTTATAAATTTTGAAAATAAAAGAATTGAATAACATAAAATTTTTGGCAACATTCATCTTTCATAAAGTACATAACTACTGAATTGGAAAATGCATGGACCATCTTGATGTCTAAGGAGGTAAAGATTCTTGCTGCCTTACTCTCTGGTTTTGATTGCTGGGACTTATATGGTGAAAGGAAAAGACTGATTCCATAAAGTTGTCCTTTTACCTCCACACTTGTGCCATAGTACATGTATATTACATGTCCTTGTATGTGTGCGCTCGTGCAAGCACGTACACCCAAACGTATGGGTGCATATGAACCTGGGTGCATCTCAAAAATGCAAAATTTCATAAAATAAATGCAATGTTTACATATTATCCTTGATAGAGTAGGAGAATGAGTGAGCTTAGATAAGGCATATCATATAATATAATGAGTAAATATAGAAACAGAATCAAAATAAAATGAAGAAGAATGACAGGAGTTTTTGATATCATCCAAATACCAAGTTATCAGTCATAAAAACATAAGCAGTGTAAAGGAATATAGAGCTATTCTTGGGTGTGTAGGGGAAACAGTGAAACTAGCATGAGTTTAGGCAGGGCATTGAATATAATTAAAATGCATTGTATAAAATTATCAAAAACTTAGTAAAATAATAAGAAAAGACACAAATGACAGGTAATAAAAATAAACAAAAAATATAAAGAAAATATAGAACACTCTTAAACTTGGAATAAAATGAACATGATGAGGTCCCAGAAGGTCAACTCACACAAAAGGAATTCAACCCAAATAGTCATGATAACAGAACACATTATTATTATAAGAGATCCTGAAACCAGAATGAGAAAAGAAGCAACAAATATGCAAGGACTTCCAATACAGCTAATGGCTAAGTTCTGAGCAAAGACCTACAAGCCACAAGAGATCAGCATGATGGAATCAATGAAATGAGTGTAACAAAGAAAAAGTCTGCCTCCAAAAGTCAGCAACACTGTCATTCAGAAATACAAATAATAATTTTTAAAAAGAAATAGCAGCATAGTCAGTTACCATAAGCACACTAAACATTGTAGACTCCTTCAGATTGAAAGAAAAGGCTACTATTAGTTACATAAAACATCTTCATGTAGAGAATGTAAAAATAGCTCACTAAAAACAAGCCAAAATAAAAGGTGGCAATATTATGCAGGTGGTACAAAAGTTCTATTAGTAGCATAGGTGTTTGAAGACAAAAATAATATCTTCAGTAATCTGTCAGGTGATAACCATATTTGAACAAAATAAATTACAATATAAAAATCTCAAAATATGTGGAGGTGGTCAGGTGGCGAGTATAGCACAGGGGAAGATTATCTTTTATTTAAAATGTTGATTATCCTCTGTGTTTTATGACCCACTCCTTTAATTATAGCACTTGGGTGACAGAAGCAGGCAAATATCTGAGTTCATGGTCAGCCTGATCGACACAAGGTGATTTCTAGGATAGTCAGGGCCACACAGAGAAACCATGTGTTGAATAACAAAAAAACCAAAAATATGTTTATTTGATTAATGCTTATGCCTAACTCAAACAAAGGCAGAGTGTGGGCGTATCTTAGAAAGAACTGAGATGCAGGTTTCTAGGGTTATAACTTTAAAGTTTAGAAGACTTACCAAGAAGTCTCTCACAGAAACTACTCTCCAAAACCCCATAATAAGGCTTTCCTCTTAGAAGGAAACTTAACTATCATAATGGTTTTAAGAATGTACTCACCTGCTTGTGCCAGTGGAATTAGGAGTAGAATGAAGCCTGGAAAGAAAAGCTCATGATGGATGATCTATCCCCTTCCAATATCCTAGTGGTCTGACCTCCCCGCCCCTGTTACAGAATCTCTGTACAGTATAATCAGAGGTCACTTTGTTTTTATTTCTTTTAATTTTTAAATTTTTGGGTTTTTTTTTATGAGACTGGATTTCTCCATGTAATAACACTAGCTGTGCTGGAAATATCTCTTGTAGACCAGGCTGACCTTGAATTTACAGAGAATCACCTGCCTCTGTCTCCCTAATGCTGAGATTAAAGGTGTGTACCACCACCACTGTGGAGGCCCAATTCCACCTTCTCTGATGGTCAGAGTTAGGAGACTGACAGGCATAGTTAAAGGTATGCACCACCACAACAAGACCCAGAGTTCACTTTGTTAAAATGAACTAATGTATCATTATCTACCATAGAAGCCAGTGTCTCTGCTGTCGATGGATCCAGCCTCCCAGAACAAAATTCCACACCCTTCATTCCCAGCAGGACTCACCAATACACACAAGGTTTAGGAGCACAGACAGCATGGTGCTTCTTTAACTGACAAGGGAACAAAGCCAGCATAAAGCTTACAGGATGTTGTAAGACTCTTGAAGTATCTACCTGACCACAGCACTGAAAACTGATCAACAGAACACATATTCATTCACCCCATGTTTATTATTTTTTCCAGACATAATTATCTGTAACCCTGTTTAGCTTGGAATGCATTTTGTAAAGAAGGCTTGGTTTGAATTCAAAGATCTAATTGAGAGTGCCCCCCCCAAATGCTTTTATTAAAAGTGTATGTCCACAAAGGAGGGTTCACACACCTCCTTTACCATAGCCTGGAAGTAATGCAGATTCCTGGAAATTGTTCAGTCATTAGCTCTTCAGAAACAGAATTTACCATGACTACAACTGAGTTGCATCCTGGACACAGAACCTTTTATTCAAATAATCGATTTGATTATTGCACTAAAAGTTTGCAGGTTGTCGCTTTTTAAATCTAAGACACAATGGCTCCTCTGGTGTTCTGTGTAAAATGTCCAATGAGTATTAGTTTTGTTATAACAACAATTGTAATGTGTCGATCAAAATGATTATGCTGGTAATAATCCAGTGTTGGGTTATAATTATTCAATATTTTTTCTTGATTGATTTTCTAGGTTTTACAATAATAAAATTCCACTTCTTTTCAAAAATCAGAGAAATATTATTTTTGCCTTAATTGAAATTTGTTTCCTTGTCCCGTAGTCAGACTGATGACTATCTTGAATATCATCATAGAACCTTCATCTGGTAATGGATGGAGATAGAGACAGAGACCCACATAGGAGCACTGGATTGAGCTCCCAAGGTCCAGCTGAAGAGCAGAAGGAGGGAGAATATAAGCAAAGAAGTCAGGACTACGAGGTGTTGGTCCACCCACTGAGACAATGTGCCTGAGCTAATGGGAGCTCACCAAAGCCAGCTGGACTGGAACTGAACGAGTGTGGGATCAAACCGGACCCTCTGAATGTGGCTGACAATTGGGGCAGACTTAGAAGCCAATGGTAATGGCACTGGGATTTGTCTCTACTACATGTACTGGCTTTTTGGGATCCTAGTCTATTTGGATGCATCCCTTTCTAAGCCTGGATGGAGGGGGAGGGCCTTGGACTTCCCACAGGGCAGCATACCCTGCTTCTCTTAGGATTGGAGGGGGAGGAGGAGGGTTAGTGAAGGAGTGGGAGGGAAGTGGGAGGAGGGGAGGAAGTGGAAATTTTGAATGGTATTATTTAAAAGTAATAAGAAATAATCTGCTGAAAAGAAAAAGAAAAATTTATTTTAAATTTTTGTGACTATGTGCATGTGAGTGCTGTTTCCTCATATGGCCAAGAGAGTACATTGATGCACTGCCCTGGAGCTAGAGTCACAGGCAATTGTGAGCCTCCTGGTGTAGGCATAAGGAACTGAAGTTGTGTCCTTCGCAAGAGCGGAACATACTCTCAACCTCTGGGTGATTTCTCCAGTCCTATACCCTTATAATTCTTTACCTAAAATACCAGATACATATTTATTATATTGTATTTTTTACTTTATATTTGAATGGTTAGTATAAAAATCTTTGAGAATGTTTAATATGTCCAATTTTACATTTATCTGATATTTTTAATTTACAAGTCTCATTCCTGGCTCTATAGTAATTTTTCTTTATTTTCTGTAAGACTTATTAAATAAATGACAATGAACTGAGATAAGAAACTTCAATATTCTTATATTGTGTTTCTAGAAATATTTGTCAGAGTTCAAGAAGTTGCAAAACACTGCAAAGAAATGAAAATATTTGAAACTGGACTGACTATTGGCCCCAAAACCTGAGAGTGTACTATGCATTTATAGTGTTTATTATCTGTTATATTTTATCATATGGTTAGATTTTTTCTTAAATAATACTCCATATTTCTAAAGTTAAAATTTTATTTATATATTTTTCATATGAAGTGTAATACCATTTCTCCTTCCCTTACTCTTCTAAATGTCTCTTGTATACCTTTTTTGTTCTCTCAAATTGATTTTTATTTTTAATTACATTTATATATTTATACACACACAATGAGACATAATTTGTCCTTCTAAATATATGAATATGATATAATTAGTCTGTATAATACTATTTAATTCTGTATAATTTTAGGGTTGACTATATTTCTAGAAATTGTAACCTCATAGCAAACTCTCTGTTCCCTTGGTTCTTACAATCTTTCTTCCCTGTCTTACATATTTCCTGAACCTTATTTGTAGGAGTTCTGTTATTGATAGATCAGTTATGATTGAACACCAACAAATCACCTGTTATCTGTATATTTATTAGTTTCTGTTTTTTAATAGTGTTTGTCTAAGGCTATAAGAATTTTTTGAATAGTTGTAAGAGATATATTCATCTGTGAGTACAAAAACAAATATCTAGATATTTAGATTACAATTAGAAATTCTGTTTATTTAGTAATAATGACACTAGCCCTGGACAGTTAGAGTTCTATAACTAGGCAATGTTTCTTGTATGAAAGACCTTGAATCCAATTAGATAGCTATTATCTACAACTAATATGGATGCTCCCCTATTGGACCCTTAGGGTTATAATGCTATGCTGGACCTGAAGAGAACAAATAAAGCTTCAAAACTTCATTTTCAGAAATGCTGAAGCATCAGCAGTAGCCTTCCTTCTAATGCTTCTTGATGATAAATGGTTCAAGGTGTTCACAATGATTAGCTTTAAATATAATTAGTTGTGTATTAGAGAGAAGACTCAGGGATTGATAGGCCTGCCATGTAATTTGGTGACATGGGACCTGATGTAGGTGTGTCTTCTATCTATCTGATGATTTCATTGGTTAATTAATAAAGAAACTGCTTGGCCTGATAGGTCAGAACATAGGTGGGTGGAGTAGACAGAACAGGATGCTGGGAGTGAGGCAGATGTCCCTGGCAATCGCCATGCCTCTCTTCTCTGGGAGAGTCTCCATGAAGCTAGCCACCAGGTCAGACATGCTGACCTGTGGTGCTACACAGATTATTAGAAATGGGTTAATCAAGATGTGAGAATTAGACAATAAGAGACTGAAACTAATGGGCCAGGCAGTGTTTAAATGAATACAGTTTGTGTGTTGTTATATTCGGGGCTAAGCTAGCCATGTGGGAGCCAGGCAGGATGAAAAGCAGGCCTTCTTGCTTCATCACTACAGGGACCCATTCCATGAGACTACTTAAGTCTGTAGTACAAGTGCTGACTCCATAAAATGGTCCACTGTCCTTCGCATGTGTTGTAGAAAGCACCTCATCCTTACCTTACTCCTCCTTCATAGTACCCACAATTAAGAATAAATAGGTTATCAATTATACAAATGATAATACTCCAATACTTCCATTGCTTCTTCAAGATGTTAATGGGAGATGAGTGATTATCCTTATGACAATAACATTTGCATTTTTAGTTTTTTTATTAGAAATAATTTTTTCTTATATACTATCTTGATTAAGGCTTTCCTTTGTTCTACTCCTTCAAGTTCTTCCATACATCCAATCCAATTTGGATCTATTCCTTTTCCCTCTCTTTTTAGAACAGAAACTAGCTTCTAAGTGATAATAATTATGACAAAATAAAATTGAGAAAGAAAAACAATAAATGTCACATCAGAATTTAACAAGACAAAGAAAGAGGTAAAGAAAAGCCCAAGAAAAGGCACAAGAATAAGAGATCCACTCATTTGCACACACATGAATCCCACTGAAAACCCAAAGTTGGAAGTCATAACATATATGAAGAAGACACTTGTAGGCCCTGTGCATGCTGCTTTCTAGTCTCTGAGTTCATATGAACTTTTGGTGTGGGACAACTGTCTTTATTCTGTCAATTTTGTTTTAAATAAATGCTGATTGAACAGTAGCCAGTCAGGAAGTATAAGCAGGACAACCAGACAGGAAGTAGAGGCAGGTCAATGAGAACAGGGGAATTTGGGAAAGAGGGAAGCTCCTTCTGTAGTCCTGTCCAGAAACAGAAGAAGCAAGATGCAACTATGCCACTGAAAATGGTACTGAGCCATGTGGCTAACACAGACAAGATTAATGGGCTAATGTAAGTTAAAAGAGTAAAAAAGAAGCCTGAGCTAATGGGCCAATCAGTTTATGATTAATATAGACCTCTGTGTGATTTCTTTGGGACTTAACAACTGTGGGAACCAAGAAGGACAGAAACCTCAGATAACAAATGGCACCATGTGAACAACTGCATATACATGAAGCCTCACTGTCCAGGCATTGAGATGTCTCATTTCTAGAGATTTGGAAGTTGCTTACTTCTTGTTTACTTAGGTAATATTATATCCTTCTGGAGTCTTTGATAGAGTTTAAGAATGGTTAGTTATAGTTATAATTTTCCTTTCTTATGATAAAAGATAGATATAAATATTGTAACTAATTATTGCTTGATAACTATTTTATTATATGTAATTTTACTATGTTAAAGTTAAAGCCTTTCATTTTGTTTAAACAGAAAAGGGGGAAATGGTGTAGGAGGGTCTTCTCTATGTGTTACTTTCATTGGTTAAATAAAGAGACTGCCTTGGCCTAGTTGATAGGGCAAACTCAGGTAGGTGGGGAAGACATGAATCAAGATGTGAGAGTTAGCCAATAAGAGTCTAGAGCTAATGGGCCAGGCAACAATTTAATTAATACAATTTGGTGTGGTCATTTCGGGTATAAACTAGCCAGGTGGCAGGTATGCAGCCCGCCACTCCTTCTACTACACATTGGATCTCCATTAGAGTTTGAGAACATGACTCAGTTGCCTTTCTAGTGCTGATATGGGACGGGAAGGGGCATGGGATTGCCCTGGATCTTAGGGTCTGGAGTTTGGGGCAGTTCAACAGGGAGGCCAGTCACTCAACTGTTCTTCCAACTAGTGTGTCATGTACCTATACCTATGGAGTTTGCTGGAGCTGGAGAGAAAGGGGGAAGATGAGGTGGGAGAGATGATGGGATTGGTCTTGGGGGAACAGAATCCAGTGGGTATTGGTTCAGGAAGACCTATGAAATCTATGACAATTAATTCACAGTGGCATTTTAATGAAGTATCAGAGTTATAAGAAACTATGGCTAGAGATTTAGAGCTAGGAACTACAGATGAGACTAAAAATGCAGCATTTTCCTTTCTGTGTCTGTATTACCCCACTCAGTATAATATGTCAAAGTTGCATCCATTTACTGGCAGATTTCATGGTTTCATTATTCTTTACGACTTACTAACATTTTACAGTGTACACGTGACACATTTTCATTATCCATTAACCAGATGAAGGGCATTAAGGTTGTTTCATTTTCATAGAAATTATGACTAGAAAAGCAATGAATCTGAGTGAGCAAGCATCCATGGCATAGGATATCAGTTTATTTAGATACATGCCAAGGGATAGAAATGATGCAAATAAAGCACTCCTCTATAAAATCTTAAATAAACAAAATTAAAATGAAAAGAATCTTTAAAAATATTACATGAACTATGGAAAAGACGCTTAGTAGTGATTTGATGAAAATTGGAAATAAACTATTGAACACAGAATAATTTCATAGCACCCCCCACAGGTATGGAGTACAATTACCTAACTGGCAAGCAATTATGAGTCAACAAGGTGTCTAAGTAGGTAAAAGCTCTTGTTTGAAGCTTGACAAACTTAATTCCATTTCTGGGACTCACGTTGTGAGAAGAGAAAATTGATTCCCACAGATTGCCTTCTGACCTACACTTGTGCCATGGTACAGACACACACACACATATACACACACACACAGACACAGACATATCTGTAGATACACACAGAGATCATTTCCATGCTAAATTTTAAAAAATGTACACACACAGACACACACACAAATACACACTCACCCTAAATACATAGAAAAATTTAAAACTTGTACACACTCAGAGACACACACACATACTAAATAAATGTAAAATGTTAAAAATTAATATGATGTTTCAGTATTATATTTGATAAAATAGGAGAACCAGTGAGCTTTGCACAGACATTAATCTAATGGGTTAATAGAGAAACTCACTGCAAATACAGTGAAGAATAATGACAGAGTTTAAAATAACACCATAATGTCAAATTTTAAATCATAAATATTCAAGAAAGTATGATGGAACATGGAGGTTTAGTTGGGTGCATTGTGGATGGCATAAATACATAAGGAATTTGAATAGGTGAATATTATTACAACACATTTAAATTCTTAAAGGATTTATAAATACTAAAAAAGATATAACATAGCTAAAATGAGCATAAAACATTGAGAAAAACTATAGAACAATTTGAGTCATAGAAAAAAATAAAAATAACCATATCCAAGAAATCAAAACATAGAAAAAAATTCAACCAAAATAATCTAGTTCTCAGAGTGAAGTATTGCCATGAAAGAGCTTGACATCAGAATGACAAAAGAAGCAAGTAATACCTAAGTGACTTCCAATACAGCTATTGGCAGAACTCTGTACAAAGTCCCACAGTCCACCAGAGACCAGCATGATTCACTCTATGAGGTGAGTGGAAAAAGCCAAACCCTCACTATAAATGTCAGCAACACTGTGCTTCAGAAATTAAATGTATAAAAATTTTCTCAGAAAACAGTAGTAGACAGAATTCATAGCATTAAGTTCAGGAAATGCTGTGAGGTTCCTCAAGCTGAAAGAAAGAAACTGGTGATGGTTCCATGAAAATATCTGGAAAAAGTGTTGCTCACTAAAAACAATCCAAAATAAGATGGTACAATAGTGTGCTAGTGGTACACAAATTCTGTCTGTAGCATAGATATGTAAAGACAAATATAATAATCTCAATGATTTTTCAAGTGATGCATATATGAAAAAATCATGAATTATAACATCAGAACTTCAAATATCTGGTGGTGGTAGGGTGAAAGTATAGCAAAAGAAAATTTTTTTATTTAAAATTGTTTTTCCCAGTGGTTTATAGTCCACACATTTAATCACGGCACTCAGAAGCCTAGTCCAGGCATATCTCCAATTCAAGGCCAGCCTAGTTTATATATGAGTTCTAAGACAGTCAGAACTACACAGAGAAAACTTGCCTTAAAAAGCAAACAAAAGAAAAATTGTTTATCCAATCACAGTTAATGTCTGACACAGTTAAAGACAGTGTCTGGGACCATCTGAGAGGCGACTGAGAAACAGGATTCCACGGCCCTAACTTTGAAGTTCAGAACTCTCACCAACATTTCACTCATTGAAACCACCAGAGAACACCCTGTGTTGCCTGCTCTCCTGGTGAAAGGAAACCTATCTACTGGGATGGATAGTATCTCAAGGTTTTATGGGTAGACTAACCCACTTATGCTGATGGCTTCTCAGCTTAGAAGAATCCTGAAAAGAAAAGCCAATGATATATAGTGAACAATTTCCATTCAATAGCTTGATGATCTGACCCCCTACATCAACCTCCCTGTTGGGCCTCTGTGCATTAGAACTGGAGCCTCCTTACTTAATATGTTATCATGCATCGATATCCACCATGGAAGCCAGAAGCCAGGCTTTACCCTTTGAATAGATCCAGTCTCTCAAGGTGATATTTCCACCCTGTTAGTCCACACTCTTCATTCCCAGAAGGACTCATCTGTACACATAAGACTTAGGAACACAGATAGCATGGTGCTCTTCAGTTGACAAGAAGCAGAGGCAAAAGAAAATTTACAGGAAGTCATAAGAATCTTGAAGCCTCTATCTGACCACAGCATGGAAAGCTGATCAACAGAGCACATTTTCCTCACCACATTATTGATTTTTTTGAGATAGAGTTTCTCTGTAGACCTAGCTTTCCTGGAATGCACTTTTTAGAGTAGGCTGACTTTGAATTCAATGACTCCCTGTGTCTCCATTCCAATTGCTTGGATTAAAAGTGTTTTTGTTTCCTACCATACTTCAGATGGCTTCTGCCCAATTACCAATGGACTTGGAGGAAAACAGAATCTTGGAAATTGTTCAGACTTCAGTTTTTCAGCCACAGCATGTACCATGATTACAACTAGATTGCATCTTGAGCATAGCATCTTTTATTCCAAATAATACAATTTGAATATTGAACTAAAACTTTTAATGACTTCTGTTGGTTTTTAAATCTGAGTCTCAGTGCTTTCTCTTGTGTTCTGCACATGTCCAATGACAATTATTAATATAACAGCAATTGCAATGTGTCAATTAAAATAATTTTGCTACTATTAATCTAGTATCAGTTTATAATTATTTATTATCTGTATTGAGTGAATATATATATATTCCACGACCTATTAAAATTGAAGAAACACAGCAAGTTTATTATAGAATCAATTGAAATTTTATACTATTTTTTTGGGACCCTACTCCTCATACTCGATCACCTTGTCCAGCATTAATACATGGGGAATTTCTTCTTACTGCAATTTGATGTGGCATGATTTCTTGACACTCATTGTAATATAGATCTTTCCTAAACAGAGCTAGAAGGGGTATGTTTAGGAGGTAGGAACAAAGGTGGATCGGGGAGACACTAGGAGGGAAGGAAGGAGTGGATACTTAGCCAAGTTATAAAATAAGTAAATTTATTTAAAGATATTTTTATGACTTAGCATTCACATTATTTGAAGAATTCCATTTTAAATTATGTGTGAACATTTACATGTGAGTGTTGGTGCTTTAAGGCTAAGAGAGGTCATTGACAGGATGCCCTGTAGCTGGAGTCACAGTTGTGAGTCTCCTGGTATAGCCATTGGGAACTGAAGTTGGGTGCTCTGCAAGTGCAGAAAACATTCTTAACTTCTGTGTGATTAACCTCTCTTCATCGCTATAGGAATACCATTCTTTACAACATACCATATATATGCATATTTATATATTGTATATATGATGTATTGTGTTGTTTCATTTCTTTGTTGAATGGAAGATATAACAATATCTGAAAATGTTTAATATGTACAATTTGACAAGTTGTTTCTGCATTTTTCCAGACATTTTTGTTTATGAGGTTCATTCCTAACTCTTTAGCAGTTGTTTATTAGCAGTTTATGTCATTAGAACATATTAAATGGAGGACAATGACCTTGATAAGAACCATCCATATGCTTATGATGTATTTCTAGAGGAGGCCAAGAAGCTGTAAGACACTGCAAGATATTGGAACATATCATTTCCCTTATCTCTCTCAACCTCTCCAATATAGCTCTTTTGTTCTCCCTCAAATTCATATTTATCTTTAATTACCTTTATTTATTTATAGATATCTTATTAAATAAATAATTACAACCTGAAAAATCTGTATAATGTAATTTATATGTCTATAATTTTAGTGATTACCACAGTCTTAGCAGATGCAATCTCAGCAAATTTCATGTTACTCTGATGCTTAAAAATTTTTCCCTTACTTGCATCTTGTTCCCTGAGACTTAGGTACAGGAATTGTGTTGAAGATGGATCAGCTGGTCCTGGGCAACACACAATCACCATTCTTTGCATTTTTTATGTGTCAGTGTTTTATAATAAAGTTTGTCTGAGGCAAATAGAAGGTTTTTCTTTTTTATGAGTGGAAAGAGCTAGACTTTTCGGTGTGTCCAAGGATAAAGGTTTAGATATTTAGAATGGAAATAGGAATTATACTTAATTAATAAAGTGGCAGTTGTAGAATTTTCTAAGGTCAATCATTTCACTTGCCCTGGACAGTTGATTAGATTTCCAGAACCAGGCAATACTTTTTGTGTTTGAACAGACCTTAAGTTCAATTACACAGCTATCGTCTACTACAAAGATATGTATGCTACTCTGGAAACCTTGGGGTTATTGTGCCATTCTGGTCAGGAAAAGACTAAACAAGGCCTCAACCCTTCATTTTCAGAACGGGATAATTGAGATGGGTGAAGGACAGAGATGAGAGCAAGGAAAGAGATATTTTAATTTAGGGAGCCATTATGGGACTAGCAAGAAACCTGGGACTAGAGAAATTCACAGGAATCCACTAGGATGACCCCAGCTAAGACCCTAAGCAATGGTGGAGAGAGTGCCCAAACTGGTCTTGCCCTGTAATCAGATTGATGACTATCTTAAATGTCACTATAGAAACTTCATTCAGAAACTGATGGAGACAGGCACAGAGATGCACATTGGAGCACTGGGCTGAACTCCCAAAGTCTAGTTGAAGAGTGGAAAGAGTGAGAATATGAGCGAAGAGGTAAAGTATGCATTAAGTTAAACCAGTTACTTGCTGGTTCCTCTCACAACCTTGTGCCACTGATTAATAGACAATCCTATAGTGCTTGGACTTCTAGTTATATTGTTTGGGTTTTCTGAATGGATGTGTAGAGATATATTTCAGTTAGATTGGTATTCTTCAAATCTTTCAGAGACCTAGAGTATGGCATTTATTTTTCATGACATGAAACACATCTGTTCTTGTCATCACCAATTACTTCAATAGGAAGATGGACATTGAAGAGGCTCCTCATGGAGTTTTTAGGCCTTTGGGAAAGAAACTGCTCTTGCCTTGACTGCTTGATGAACTGGACATGCAGACCCCACAGAGAAGTTAACTGCTTAACTGGAATCCTTTGGAGTTCCTGCTTCGTGAAAGTGTCTGCCAGACATTTTTCTGGACACAGAAGAAAGTGGCTTACAACCTGCCAACATAGGCAGAATTTTCTTTTTTTTTTTTTTTTTTTTTCTCATGGTTTATTTTTTTTTATATTTAAAAATTTCCATCTCCTTCCCTCCTCCTCCCCCCTCCCTCCCCTCCTTCTCCCCTTTCTCTCCCCTCCTTCTCCCCCTTCCCTCCCCTCCCCTCCACCCATACCTCCCCTCCCTCCCTCTCAAGGCCAAGGAGCCATCAGGGTTCCCCACTCTATGCTAAGACCAAGGTCCTCCCAACTCCCCCCAGGTCCAGGAAGGTGATCGACCAAGCTGAGAAGACTCCCACAGAGCCCGTCCATGAAGAACAATCAGAGCCCAGAGCCATTGTCCTTTGCTTCTCAGTCAGCCCCCGCTGTTGGCCACACTCAGAGAGACGGGTTTGGTCGCATGATCCATCAGTCCCATTCCAACTGGAGTTGGTGATCTCCCATTAGTTCTGTCCCACCGTCTCCATGAGTGAACGCACCCCTCTCGTTCCTGACTTTCTCCCTCATGTTCTCGCTCCTTCTGCTCCTCATCGGGACCTTGGGAGCTCAGTCCAGTGCTCCAATGTGGGGCTCAGTCACCTTCCCCATCTGTCGCCAGCTGGAGGTTCCCTCACGGTCCTGACTTTCTTTCTCATGTTCTCTCTCCTTCTGCTCCTCATCAGGACCTTGGGAGCTCAGTCCGGTGCTCCAAGGTGGGGCTCTGTCATTTTCTTCATCTATCGTCAGGTGGAGGTTCTATGGTGATATGCAAGAAATTCATCAGTATGGCTATAGGAACTGGCCTTTTCAGGCTCCCTCTCCTCAGCTGCCCAAGGAACTAACTGGGGGCGTCTCCCTGGAAACCTGGGAACCCCTCTAGGGTCAAGTCTCTTGACAACCCTCAGGTAGCTCCTTAAATTCAGATATATGCTTCCCTGCTCTCATATCCACCCTTCCTATATCCCAAGCACCCCATTCCTCCGAGCTCCCCCCCGCTCTCCCCTTCACACTTTTCTCTCCCCATCTTCCCTTGGCCCAGTCTTGCCCAACCCTCAAGTTCCCAATTTTGCCTGGCGATCGTGTCTACTTCCAATATCCAGGAGGATTACTATATCTTTTTTGGGAGTTCACCTTCTTATTATCTTCTCAAGGATCCCAAACTTATAGGCTCGATGTCCTTTAATCATGGCTAGAAACCGAATATGAGTGAGTACATCCCATGTTCATCTTTATGGGTCTGGGTTACCTCACTCAGAATAGTGTTTTCTATTTCCATCCATTTGCCTGCAAAATTCAAGATGTCATTGTTTTTTACCGCTGAGTAGTATTCTAGCATGTATATATTCCACAGTTTCTTCATCCATTCTTCCACTGAAGGGCATCTAGGCTGTCTCCAGGATCTGGCTATTACAAATAATGCTGCTATGAACATAGATGAGCATATGCTTTTGTTGTATGATTGGGCATCTCTTGGGTAGATTCCCAATAGTGGAATTGCTGGGTCCTGGGGTAGGTTGATCCCGAATTTCCTGAGAAACCGCCACACTGCTTTCCACAGTGGTTGCACAAGTTTGCATTCCCACCAGCAATGGATGAGTGTGCCCCTTACCCCACAACCTCTCCAGCAAAGGTTATTATTGGTGTTTTGGATTTTAGCCAGTCTGACAGGTGTAAGATGATATCTCAAAGTTGTTTTGATTTGCATTTCCCTGATAGCTAGGGAGGTTGAGCATGACCTTAAGTGTCTTTTGGCCATTCGAACTTCTTCTGTTGAGAATTCTCTGTTCAGTTCATCGCCCCATTTTTTAATTGGGTTAATTGGCATTTTACCGTCTAGTCTCTTGAGTTCCTTATATATTTTAGAGATCAGACCTTTGTCAGTTGCAGGGTTGGTGAAGATCTTTTCCCAGTCAGTAGGCTGCCTTTGTGTCTTAGTGACAATGTCCTTTGCTTTACAGAAGCTGCTCAACTTCAGGAGGTCCCATTTATTCAATGTTGCCCTTAAAGTCTGTGCAGCTGGGGTTATGCATAGGAAACGGTTCCCTGTGCCCATTTGTTGTAGAGTACTTCCCACTTTCTCCTCTATCAATCTCAATGTGTTCAAATTAATATTGAGGTCTTTAATCCATTTGGACTTGAGTTTTGTGCATGGTGATAGATATGGATCTACTTTCAATCTTCTACAGGTTGACATCCAGTTATGCCAGCACCATTTGTTGAAGATGCCCTCTTTTTTCCATTGTGTACTTTTGGCTCCTTTATCAAAAATCAGGTGTTCATAGGTTTGTGGTTTAAGATCCGGGTCTTCTATACGATTCCATTGGTCAACTTCTCTGTTCTTATGCCAATACCAAGCCGTTTTCAATACTGTAGCTCTGTAATAGAGTTTGAAGTCAGGGATGGTAATGCCTCCAGAAGTACCTTTATTGTATAAGATTTTTTTGGCTATCCTGGGTTTCTTGTTTTTCCATATAAAGTTGATTATTGTCCTCTCAATCTCTGTGAAGAATTTTAATGGGACCTTGATTGGGATTGCATTGAATCTATAGATTGCTTTTGGTAGAATTGCCATTTTTACTATGTTGATCCTCCCAATCCACGAGCAGGGGAGATCCTTCCATTTTCTGGTATCCTCTTCAATTTCTTTCTTCAAAGACTTAAAGTTCTTGTCAAATAAATCCTTCACTTCCTTGGTTAGCGATACTCCCAGATATCTTATGCTATTTGTGGCTATTGTGAAAGGTGATACTTCTCTGATTTCCCTCTCTGCTTCCTTATCCTTTGTATATAGGAGGGCGACTGATTTTTTGGAGTTGATCTTGTATCCTGCCACGTTACTGAAGGAGTTTATCAGCTGTAGGAGTTCTTTGGTGGAGTTTTTGGGGTCGCTTATGTATACTATCATATCATCTGCAAATAATGAAAGTTTAACTTCTTCCTTTCCAAATTGAATCCCCTTGATTCCCTTATGTTGTCTTATTGCTATTGCTAGAACTTCAAGCACTATATTGAAGAGATAAGGAGAGAGTGGACAGCCTTGTCGTGTTCCTGATTTTAGTGGGATAGCCTTGAGTTTCTCTCCGTTTAATTTGATGTTAGCTGTCGGCTTGCTGTAAATAGCTTTTATTATATTTAGGAATGACCCTTGTATCCCTAATCTCTCCAAGACCTTTATCATAAAAGGGTGCTGAATTTTGTCAAATGCTTTTTCAGCATCTAATGAGATGACCATATGGTTTTTTTCCTTCAGTTTGTTTATATGATGGATTACATTAATAGATTTTCGTATGTTGAACCAGCCCTGCATCTCTGGGATGAAGCCTACTTGATCGTAATGGATAATTTTTCTAATGTGTTCTTGGATTCGGTTTGCCAGTATTTTATTGAGAATTTTTGCGTCCATGTTCATGAGTGAGATTGGCCTGTAATTCTCTTTCTTGGTTGACTCTTTGTGTGGTTTAGGTATCAGGATAACTGTAGCTTCATAGAAGGAATTTGGCAGTGACTCTTGTGTTTCTATATTATGAAATACCTTAAGGAGTATAGGTATTAGGTCTTCTTGGAAGTTCTGGTAGAATTCCGCATTGAAACCATCTGGTCCTGGGCTCTTTTTGGTAGGGAGGTTTCTGATAACAGTTTCTAATTCTTCGCGACTAACAGGACGATTTAGAGCATTTACCTGGTCCTGGTTTAACTTTGGTATATGGTATTTATCTAAAAAACTGTCCATTTCTTTTACATTTTCCAATTTTGTGGCATACTGGCTTTTGTAGTAAGATCTAATGATTTTCTGAATTTCCTCTGTGTCTGTGGTTATGTCCCCCTTTTCATTTCTGATCTTGTTAATTTGCGTGTTCTCCCTCTGCCGTTTGATTAGTTTGGCTAAGGGTTTGTCAATCTTGTTGATTTTCTCCAAGAACCAGCTTCTTGTTTCATTGATTCTTTGGATTGTTTTCTGTGTTTCTATTTTGTTGATTTCTGCCCTCAGTTT